>NC_089794.1:59991450-60016450 GCF_040412425.1 Macrobrachium rosenbergii | reverse complement strand
AAAAACAGTAACAGACCAAATGCTTATGTGACAGGGTTAACCCCTCATTAAAAAATTACTCTCGCCGAAATTACCACATTTTTTAAGTGTTCATTTTAAGCTAAATGAGTCTTAATCATGCCTTGCCAATAAAATATAAATTCTCATCTACCATTGAGGTATTACCATCATCATATCTACGTACTTAATCCATGAAAAAAACTTCGTGTTATGGGAACAACTTTGGAGATCATGAACTAATGCATCGACGAGACAAAGCAAATCCATCACCATCCGTGCATGCGTACTAGCAGACTATATGCTTCTGTGGCGAAACTGCACCCTCATTCAAAAATGCTTGCGACGAAATTACCACATTTTTTCAGTGTTCATCTTAAGCCAAACGTATCTTAATCATATCCTCCCAATAAAATACAAATTCTTAAGTACCTTGAGGAATTACCATCTAAGTACTTATTCCACTAAAAAATAACCATTCAGACTCCGGCCTACACTTTCCCCTTGAAACGGCAAAGGAAATTGAAACGCGTTTGTTAGCACACCCAGGAAACCGAAAACAATTACAGCTCTTTTTACGGTGTCTAAAATTACCATTGTGATAATTTAATATATCAATAACTTATGGATATTCTGAAACTGCTCGTCAAGCTGATAACCTACCGCCCAGGTTTTATGCGATAACGGTCGAATTCCAGTCTTGAAAACAGGTGATAATTAGGTGACTGAACGGTTCCTGGTTAAATGAAGCTGTGCGTATGCCCATGCCACACTTCGTCCCCGTAGACCTGCTGGCACCTTTCACTAGTTGTAGTTGCATTTTTCGTTATTGCTGTGAAATTATTCTATTAAATTCTGATCTGACTGAAAGGTAGAGAGAGAAGAGAGAGAGAGAGAGAGAGAGAGAGAGAGAGAGAGAGAGAGAGAGAGAGAGAGAGATAGAGAGGAAGGCTAACATTATTACAGGTTTTCGCTGATGGTAAGGCAGTTCCTGTGTGATTTTCGAATTTAAATATGACTTGATAAGGTCACAGATATATCATTCTTTTCTTTAGGGAGGGTATATATAATTCATCAAAGGGTTCCCTATATAGCCTCTACAGAGATTCATCCGATATTCATTTCTATGAGTGAATTTCTTCACACACTAACCTATCGGTATACAAGAATTTCTGTTCGTTGTGTAAGTCTGTATGGCACTGTCAATTTTCCACAATCAGAGAGTCTTCTCTAATGAATTTAAGACAGAATTATTAATCACAAGAAAGAAAAGCATCTTTAATAATAGTACATAATCTTTACATGACAAAGCAATTCAAAGGAGATGCAGGGTCTTTTTTTGAGTTCTTCAGAGTTTTCAGTTGGGAAGTGTCTGGTTTGTCAGCCAGTATGATATATATATATATATATATTATATATATATATATATATATGGATAATATATATATATATTATATATTATACTATATATATATAAAATATTTATGTGTGTGTGTATGTATATCTTGTTTGTTTTAACGTGATTTTTCCCATTTTTGTATGGGGGTAAGCACGATGCCTTTTGTTTGAAGGACTTTGATTTGGTTTCCAGTAGACTTATATATACATATATATATATATATATATATATATATATATATATATATATATATATATATATATATATATATAGGGGGTATATAGCTAAGCTAACAACTAAAGGGCATTATAACTGAAAATAAAAAAGTTTTAGAAGATATTCGCTTTCTACAATTTACTTTCTCCATTCTTTTCATGAAGAGTGAATGTAAAATTTCGCTAATTAACTGGAATATTTCCTTAAACTCAGAATTATCACTGCTTAAAATGGTAACATATTTATTACTGTTGGATGTAGTAGTAGTTATTAGAATTATCTTGTTATTGATGCTATTTATACATTTTACCCTTACTGCTGTTATCGTAATGAACTGAACGTTATCAAATGTTCTAAAAGATTTATGTTACAAGAGAAGGACTCCTTATGGCCTTAATACTTCCATCTACAAACTAATATTATAGCACTTCAGTACCTTTGTGATTCATTGGTAAATGGAAATAATTACTTTATTAAAAAATAAACGGAAAAACATTCATATTATTGTAGTTAATTACTAACATGAAAGACATAAATTCTGCTGAATCGAAATCGTCCTTTAAGTCTCATATCTGAACGAAGTGGAACTATAAAACTATTTTCTCATAGAATAGGGAAGAGACAATGAAGATAGTTGTTTGTCAATGACCTGACGTTTCAATTTCTACAAAAATATTTATCTACTTGGACTTCTTCTCTGAATATAGTCAGCTTGAATTTTCCAGAATTCTTAAATTGAAAGGTTCAGCAAAATGACAAAGTGTCTCTTTTCTCTCCAGACTTTATGGACTTTCGAAAATACCCACTTTTGTCAAAACGTGTTGTTTTGACATTTCAAAAAGAACATGTAAATTTATTGCTTTGTTTTACAATAAAACAATACACACGCGCACGCACACACACACACACACAAACACACACATACACACATAAACATTGAGACATATATAATATTTATATATAATATATATATATATATATATCTTTTATATATATATTATATTATTTTATATTATATACACACACACTTCAAATATATATATTTCTAAATATATACAATATATACATATTTCATTTTATATTAGTATATATATATATATTATTATATATAATATATATATATATATATATATATATGGGAATATATATATATATAGTATATTACAGTATACATTTCTGTAATTTAGAGAATTTCTTGTCAAGTTTCATGTTCTCTTAAGGGTAGCAATCGTCTATGTTGGGCAGTTCGATGATTATATAACAAACAGATTGGCCAATTCCTTTCGAACTCCTCCGCCCATGTGATCATTTTAGGAATTTAGGAAAAACAGTAGCTGAACATGATGAACTTGGGCGTGTTGAAAGGATAAATGTTTTCAAAGCACTGTTAGTTAACAGGTTTTGCTGACACTATACAGGAATAAAACGAAAATTTTCAATGGAAACATATAAAGTGAATATACATGTTTGTAATCATGTAGGCTGATTTGGTTTAGAGGGCACCATCTACGATCAACGTGTACCCAATCTAAGATCATGCACAGCGGAAATAAGTGCTAATGTTTCATTTTTATATAAAAATCCACGTGGGTGTCAGCCTTTATTGCATTCTTACATGGGACACCATGTGTATTTATAAATTATGTTTGCAGCGTCCCTTTGGCCCCTAGCTGAACCCGCTTTTTAGCCTTTTACTTACTTCCATTCCCACTTCATTTCTACAGACTTGCAGCCCAACAAATACAACTTCCTGTTTCCACGGTCCCAAGCACTAAATAACTGAAAGTTCCCCGATGCTTGTCTTGTAACCAAATTTTTATTAATCATAAATCATGTTATAAAAAAAAATAAGTACAAATAAAAATCTAGCACCTAAATATTTGCATATTAAATATATGCACAAACTTGAATTTAGACAAGTTGTGCTGTGTACTGAAGGAGGTTTTTTGGGGGGAGTCTGACGTGGAAAGGTTAATTCAGGTGCTATCAGATGCTCTTCCTAATGCACACTGGATTATTATCTAGAACTGGTCGTCCCTTGATTCAGTGTGGGGACGAATATATAGTTACTATAGCAGGCCACGTGTTAATAAGGAGCAGCTGGCTGACGAACTTGATAGTTAAACCTGGTTTCAGCAGCAAAGGGCAAATCTTAAATGTTCACTGAAATACTGAGGCACCAACACGGCCTGCTTAAATTGCCAGTTATCAATTTATAGATACAGACATACTATTAAACTAATGAACAGAGAAAATATTTTATTCCTCTACTGCAAACTTACATCAAAGCCCCGCCCTTTCCAAAAATGCAAAAGTACTGAAAGAAGTATTTTTTCACGCAGTTGTGTTATGAAAATAGTTAAATTTACGAAAACGATAAACATGTCAAAGAGAAAAAGAAGAAATAACCTCTTA
This sequence comes from Macrobrachium rosenbergii, assembly GCF_040412425.1. Classification (NCBI taxonomy): domain Eukaryota; kingdom Metazoa; phylum Arthropoda; class Malacostraca; order Decapoda; family Palaemonidae; genus Macrobrachium; species Macrobrachium rosenbergii. The sequence goes on along the minus strand of NC_089794.1, from coordinate 60,012,423 downwards.
CTCTTTTAGAATAAAACAAAAAGTGATCTGTAGCTAAAGTCTAGGGGTATCTTCTGATCAGTTCCATTCATGAAGTATTGGTTTTGTTATTGACGCAGTCTTGAGTCAAAGACAGTTTTTTTTTTGTTTTGTTTTGTTTACAGGATCACAATGCGATTTTCAGCCTGATGATTTTGAATTATGAGGGAAGGGAAGAGTTAAACGTGAATATTCTCTCTTTTGTATCAGTTCTTCCATTGAATAATAAAGAAAAATGACGTATGAACTGATTTGTTTGTGACAAATTTTTCATATAAGTTTAGGATTCGAATGAAAACTGGTTTGAAATGAGCGTCAACAACTGACTTCTCTCTCTCTCTCTTCTCTCTCTCTCTCTCTCTCTCTCTCTCTCTCTCTCTCTCTCTCTCTCTTACTAATGGATAGCTCCAACATAAAATAAACAATAGTTATGATCGTAATCACCACATACTTTCTTTTCCAGCCTTATAGGTTTCACAAGAATGAAAGTGATATACTGGAACTTTTCTTCTTTTTTTTCTCCTTTTTCCTTCGAAGAAATGGTTCTCCAGCAAAAACGAAAACACATCTGAGTAAGGGTGACTTCATTACGTACCATTTTACGATTAAGGATGCTTATAATGCATCGTAAATTTGAACAGCAATTATAATATTGATTGTGTCATTCTTGCATCGATATCTATCAGTTAATCAAAGCAGAACAGATATGTACTATACTAACGACTGACGGGCAAACAGTTAAGGATGCATGTCAATAATGAAACAGAATACATGCAAAAACTAAATATATCCTTGAGGCAGCAAGATATGCATCTCTCCGAATGTGCAGGTATTTTAATTAAAAAAATACAAAAAATAAGGAAGAATAGAAATGTCGAAAGAAATATAAAGTAAGAAAAAGAAACAGATAAATTAAAGTTTTCTTTTTGCAACGCTCTCCATTAAACATATGACCTTCATAAAATACAGTGGAAATCTTAAAAAAACAATGAGGGAATAAACAAGAATAATACAATATACAGAAACAGGGCTACGTCGCTGCATAACATCGACATTTATATTTTTCCGGTTCTGATTCAAATTTTCTACTTTTCTTTTTGTAAAATTGGATTCTTTTGAAAATATTACATATTTTGGTTTCATTTCATTTGTCCCGAACAACTCTTGTTTGGTCTGACTTCGTGGAACAATGTGGAATTAAATTTGATTGCCTTAGATTTCTTAAAGAAACGAATTTTCCTCGACTGGACTGGGGTCCAAAGAATTCTCTGTCCTCTGGAGGTGCTTCTGTTCTCTTTCTTTCTTCTGGGGTGGGTATGCTATTGGATATATGAATGGCACATTCATCTCAGGGTTCTGGACTAGAGGAATTTCACCTGTGTTCAATATTATCAAATCTCTATACAGGAAAAGTGATATCAGTATGGATTCTTTTGAGTTGAAGTTTAGTGGAAAAATGTCCAGTCAAACGATGGTCAGGTTGATTGGTATTAGGAAAAACAAAGATTGTTATTATTATAAAAAGTTAGTTCCACCATCTGTCTTATTACTATACAGACATGTATCTTGGTATGACAGTGAAATTCTATATGAAATATTTTATTTTTTCAGAACAAAGCTTTTAAGAAAAAAAGTCATTTATTGTCATACGGCAGGTTAGTGTTAGAAAGATAACATATGGGAAATTGTGGAGGTTCTATAATATTATATAGAGAGATAATGATGAATAGGTTGTTGTAATAATGTTGGTAATGCAGAGGAGTTTGAAGAATGAAGGTTGTTATTGCAAGCTATTACTTCATTAGGACCATTTATAAGAAAGCATTCACAGACATGGTTCATTTCCAATCAAGATCCCAGAAATGAGAATTAAGAGAAGGGAGGCTGGAAATGAAAATTGATTGGAAGATAAAGCACAGAGACAAAGTGAATTTCTCAGAGGAGTTCTCAGTGTGGAACATAATGTTTAAACATATTCAATATATATATATATATATATATATATATATATATATATATATATATATATATATATATATATGTCAATTATTTATAATAATCATATATATATATATATATATATATACAAATATATATATATATATATATATATATATATATTAAATATTATATATTCTTATGCTGTGGTTTTCATAATACAGTAACCTCCCTGTGTGTATGTGTAATTGTTGTATAACTATGATTTTGTGTTCAGATATGCGTAAAGTATTACCGTAAAAGTTAGCGTAGGTAAAATGATTGTATAGTTAGAGGATGTGAGTGGCGCTAAGAGAGAGAGATGTTGTTGTACAAGTTGTTGTCTATTTTCAAAACTTGAAGTAATGCATTCCATTGGGACTGATCAAAACACTTGGTTAGACCTACCACGTAGATTTTTTTAAATACAATTTTACGAATGTCCTGTTTTAATGTAATTCATATTTTAGACTCATATCCTTTAATTTAATCCCCTTAGTAAATGTGTCTGAGTTATCTGAACAGTGTATTTTATTAAGTGTGTGTGTAACGGCGCCTGGTTAAAAACACGAAGCAATTTGGTACCAAGGTATTGTAAACATAATTGTGGGGTGTACTAAGAAAAATAGAGTGGTTATATGTAAAGATACCTTTTTTTTTTAATATTTTTTCGTGTTATATGTTTTATGCTTTATCTTTTGAAGAATTTTCTTTTATGCATATATTGATGTCTTGGCATTGCCTTAATTTTTACTCTACATTTTTATATTTAAAGTATATATTCTGTCTTTTTGATCCACATTTTTACATGATTGATTTATTTCTTTATTTTGTTTAACAATTGGGAATTGAAATCTTCAATTTGTTATTTAAAAGTAATAATTTTGATTGAATTAATAAATTAATTTCTGATTTTTTTACTGATGATTAACCAGATTTAACAATCTTTCAAGTAATAATAAATTTCCCTGAGACTGTTAATGTCATGTATAATCTTTGAATTTAGAAATAAATTTTTGTATTTAAAATATTATATTAGTTTATTCTTTGACCCACCAGTAATTTTGATTTGAATTAGAGATAGAGTGGAGTGAGAACTCCTTCAAGTAATTGAAGTGAGCTCAAACCAATAAATAGAAATACTTGAACTTTTATAATGTTAATGGAGTGATGCCCTTAGATTTTATCTCACACCTGTTTAACGAACTTAATCTGCTTTCTTTCATGATTGATAAGTTTTATAGGGATCATTTGAAATCAGTCGTCTTTTATGTGTGATGAGGGTTCAGGTGTCTGGCTTTTGTGAGGTAACTATAATTGTTGAATAAATGGTAAGTTTGGTAATCAAATATCAAGCACTTAGATACCAGGTTTGATTTAAAAGAACAGACGAACACGCACAGACACACACTTATATATTTATATATATATATATATATATATATATATATATATATATATATATATATATATATATATATATATATATATATATATATATATATTAGTAGGTGAAGTATTGAAGTAGTATATTTATTCCTTTTCAACGCACTTTTTTTGTTGCTGCTTTATTGTTGCTACGACGTTTCAGGATGAAAAGTTCCATTTTCAACTTGTAAAAATACAAGTTAAAAGTTGAAACAACGACTCGGACTAAAAATTAAGTTAAAAAAATATATACAAATAACATAAAAGTCAAGTACAAAGGATAGGGAGGAATGACTGCCATAAGGTGCTGAAGGCCCAGACCGAGTGACAATTCGGGCGGGGTTCAGCTTCGACTTCAAGTCACGAGAGATACAGAGGTGTTGAGGAACACTGGGTCTTTAACTGTGGAACTAGTTGTTTAATGAAGAGTGATTCCAAGATTGCTAAATATTGTTCGTTAGGAGTTTGGCCTATAATTTTAAAATCTTTATAGTTTATGTCATATTTACATTTCTTTGCGTTAGCTATAGAACAGTTGTCAAATTGACTAATCCTGAATTTTCATGTATACGAGAACATGCAAAGAAATGTAAATATGACATTAACCCGGCCCGAATTGTCAGTTGTCACTCGGTCTGTGCCTTCAGCACCTTATGGTAGTCATTCCTCCCTATCCTTGGTACTTGACTTTAATGTTATTTGTATATACTTTTTTAAACTTAGTTTTTAGTGCGAGTTGTTATTTTAACTTTTAACTTCTATTTCTATAGCTTGAAAATGGGACTTTTCATCCTGAAACGTCGCAGCAACAATAAACTACGTTGAAAAAGAATAAAAGACTGATCCTTCACCCTACACCTACTGAAGTCTACCGGTTGATAGAACCTCCATCTCAATATATATATATATATATATATATATATATATATATATATATATATATATATATATATATATATATATATATATATGTGTGTGTGTGTGTGTGTGTGTGTGCATGTATATATATATATATATATATATATATATATATATATATATATATATATATATATATATATATATATATATATATATATATATTTATATTATATTTATATTATAATTTCCCAAGAATCCCAGCCAACTGCTTCATTTAAAGTTGGAAAATATAGCAGTGCACTTTGGTCACTGCCTGACAAGGAAGGGCGGGTGGAATATAGGCCCTTCCCTTAATCTTAATCTTGTAATCGTCTTTCATCTTTCTCCTCTGGAACATATGACTGCGGGAGACTTTTGTTTACAGAGACACGAAAGAGCCGAGAAGGGAGATTTAGAGAAAGCACAGCTGGCCTGCACCTGGTACTTAGTCATAGATGAAACCAACCCCATCTACCTGTAAGTTTCCTTCTGCCCCTTGACCAACGTCATATAAGGGACTGAGCGAGGAAAGCCAACTCTTCAACAAGGTAGTCATCTGTTGCAAAAGTTCTTCCATGTCAGTCACATTTTCTAATTCTCGAAATCTGTCTATTTCTAAGTGCCAGGATTCCCATATAAACCTTGCCTTGTTAGGTCAGTGTTACGTAAATGCCTGTGTTTAAATAATTACGTAAAATCGTGTATTCAAGGTTTCGTGGCACCCTCTGCACTCGCCTTGTCCTATGTATATTTTATTACGTCCTTACTGGCTTTTAATTCATGAACCTCTCTCCATACAGAGGGTCTGTTAGCCGTGGAAATCTCTCTTGACTGTGTCTTCTGTCGGCATCGTCACACCGACGGATATTCTTTTCAAATTTCCCTAGTTATAATTAACCTCTCGGGCCTTGCATGCCTGATTATTCCAAATCATCTTCTGTTATTTCATTTCATATAAATAGACGTAATTTTAAACTCACCCTAACGTGTTTACTTAGAAACACCTTGTGAGTAGAGCCCTCAGCTCAGATAAAATCACCCATTTTTCCTTGTTTTTTACGATTTCCTGGATCCACAGTAGTCCGATGTTATACAAAAATAGAGGTAAGTAACGAAATCATTCATTTACAGTCTATAACTGGCTCATGGTAAGCATATCCCCAGATCAAATCGTAAATTATATATATATATATATATATATATATATATATATATATCTATATATATACATACACACACACACACACACACATACACACACACACACACACACACACACACACACACATATATATATATATATATATATATATATATATATATATATATATATATATATATATATATATATATCTTCTTCTTCTTCTTCTTTTTAACGTGCTTTTTCCCATTTTTTTGTATGGGGTAGCACGATGCCTTCTTTTGAAGGACTTTTTGATTTGGCTTTGGGTAGACCTGTAGTCTCGATCGGCTGCCCTGCCTGACATCGCTTAGACCCTGGTAGCGTATGTTTCATGTATCATACCTGAGCCTGTTCGTTGATATATTGTTTTGGGTAGGGCGAGAGTTCGAGACGTGTGAGATGTTTGTTATGTTTTTTAGAAGGTGTTGTAGTGGCTTTGTTTTTTTTTGTGTGTGTATTTAGTCTGTAACACCCATTTGCTTTTAAGCAAAACCTATCCGTTGATTATATATATATAATCCTGGATATATATATATATATATATATATATATATATATATATATATATATATATATATATATATATATATATATATATATATATATATATATATATATATATATATATATATATATATATATATATATATATATATATATATATATATATATATATATATATATATACACATATAAATATATATATATATATATATATATATATATATATATATATATATATATATATATATATATATATATATATATATATATATATATATATATATATATATATATATATATATATATATATATATATATATATATATATATATACATATATTATCAATAGGGAGGCGGACATAAAGACTTGTTAAAAAGGTTCAATTTATTCCTGACGTTTCGTAATGTCTTCATTACATTTTCGAGGGCTGTACAAAATAAATAACATAAATTACAAAAAGGCTGTAAGTTTAAATTAAAAATTTAGATTGCACAATGGATTACAAATAAAAAAAAAAATAGATGGAACAATTAAAAAGGACAGCTTTTAAAACAAAACAAAATCTCTCTTTAAGAAAAATATTTTTTTTCAATATAAAAGGTAAGCAGATCTGGGCCAACCTATTCAGCAGCAATGTTAATACTGAACAGAAAACGAAAGACTAAGAGAGGTACAGTGTGCCGGCAGAGGTTTGGCTGTTTAACAAGGGGACGAGTCGTTTAATCAATAACGATTCCAGAATGGTCAATTCATGGCTGCTGGAAGCTCGCCCTAAAACTGAAAAGTCCTTATTTTCAATGGAAGTTTTACACATTCTGGAATGATTCCTAATATTCCAAAACTCTGGGCTTACAATTTTACTGCCTGTCCTATAGCTTACTCCACGATGAGAGTCTATGGGTACCTTCAGAAGCCTCCTGGTGGATCCAATATAAGGTCCTAAATTACATTTAGGACACGTATAGCTATACACACACCAGGAGGACATATAAGGGCATAAACGATCTTTGTACTTAAATAACGACCCGTTGGTAAGAGGATTGACAGGTATCAGGTAGACCTTAATGGCTCCAAACTTATTTTGGATCTGTTGTGACAACTTTTCTCTAAAAGTATCAGGCTTGAGGGAGAAGTACTTGTCTAGAAGCGTGCGAAGTATCTTAAAGACCAGTTCAGACGGGAAGCAGTTTTCCTTAAAGTATTTACATAAAAAGACGATCTCATCCTGGAATAGGCACCAATCAGAGGTTAGCGTTAGAGCCCTGTGGAGAAGAGTAAAAACAGAATTACTTTTAAAGTTAAAAGAACAAAAACTATAAAAATTTGACCCCAGGCCCGTAAACTTTCTTTTTCTAAAAATCGTGGTGTTAAAAATATTATTTTGTCTAAGAACAAGGACGTCTAAAAAAAAGAAGCTGATTTTCGTTTTCTTTTTCTAGGGTAAACTTAACATTGTAATGTAAATTTAGAAACTCAAGTAAGGTATCAGCATCATAATTATGTCTAAAAAGGGCAAAGGTATCGTCAACATACCTTACATAGAAAAGGGGGCGGCCGGCTAAGGGACAGTCATCTAAGAAGTGCTCCTCCAGGGAGCACATGAAAATGTTGGCAAAAGTAGGACCGAGAGTACTTCTCATTGCCATGCCGTCAACCTGCTTGTATAACTTACCGTTGAAAATAAAGGCTGTGTCCAGCACAGCCAGGCTTAAAAGAGTTAAAAAAAAAACGCACGGTTAAAACCACTAAAAACTGTGTCGGGTTCAGGAAAAAACTTATTTAAAATTATATTAATAGTTTCGTCCACAGGTATATTGGTAAATAAGGATTCTACATCGAAGCTGGTCATGAACAGCTCTGAATCTTGCAATAAAATCTTTTCTTTAAATTGAATGCAGCAATAAGGGAGAGACGTGTCTGGGGTATTTCTTTCCGGTTGACTTCAGTCAGAAAAATACCCTCTCACACCCTCAGCTAAATTGAGGAGTGTCTTTTATTAAAGATATTAATTTTCAAAATGGCAAAAGGCCTGAATTCGTAACAGCTCCCCCTTTAAGCAGAGATTCCAGGCCCTTACGGATCAGAAAGTCTGTAGGTGATCACCGCTGCCATTTACATTACTTAGTCCACTCATTAAACCTTAGTATTAATTCTACATAAATAAATGGTCTCGTCTGATATTTTACTTAATCACATGCAGTGGTAAGAGCAATGCATTAAGTTAGCTAATAAAGCAGGTGAAGCAAATGATTTAAATATTTTAACTTTAAAATGAGACACAATCAGTTTTAAATGCGACATAAACATACATAGGTCCTGCTTTTGCAATAAACTACAGATTCAATAGCTTAAATTTAAGTTACATGTCAGGATGCAAGGTTAATAAAAATGGAGCCAGGACCTGTCCTCAGTTGTGTGCTAGAGAACAGACTTAGCAAGGTATGAATAAATTTTCTCAATACAATCCTATTATTATGGCTATGGGTTAGGAGACAACCTAGGAACTTGTCTCTGGCAAAGGTACCAGGATTTTTTGATAAGATAAGGCACTGTTACAGATATATGATGTGAGTGCCATGAGAGTGCAGTGGCTCTAGTAACTGCCTGTATCTTCTTGCTTCCTACTCCTTTTCCTCCTTGCTTTCCTTCTCACTTTAGGCTTAGATACCTGTTTATAGAGTAGCACATTCCCAGAAGGAGAGTATTGAAAGAAAAGTACAACAAATGAAGAAGCAAGAGATAATAGAACCATCCAAATTTCTGTGGTCTTTTCCACTTTTGCTAATTCCAAAGAAAGACAAGACATACCAAGTAGTAGTTGATTTTAGAAGATAACTGAAAATAACCCATATCCAATGCCATCCATGAGAGGTCTTACAACCACTGGATCCAAGAAATACTTCACCACGATAGATTTATTACAGTGGTTTTTACAAATTCCTTTAGATAAAGAAAGTAAACCTTTGACAGTTTTTTCCACTAGTAATGGCAGATACCAATATGTAAGAATTCCTTTTGGTCTAAAGTCAAGCCCAGTATCATTTGTGAGATTAATGGATAAGATTTTAGGTGATTAATTAGGCAAGGATGTACATTGTTACGTAGAAGATTTGGTAATGGCAAGAGATACAATTGAAGAACACGTAAGACTAATGAGAAAAGTCCTAAAAAGATTGAGGAGAGCAAATCTAAAGCTAAAGTTAAAAAACTACAATTTCTTTAGAAGGAAAATAGACTACTTGGAACATGCGTTGAGTGAAAAAGGTGTCGAAGTAAATGACTTAAAGATTCAGTCAGATTCAGTCAGTCAAAGAGTATCCTACACACCATTGTAAGAAAGACGTAAAATCATTCTTGGGCTCAGCAGGTTTTTACCGAAAGTTTATAAAAGACAGCAGCGCCACTGATTGAATTATTAAAGGAACACATACCATTCTGGTGGTCAACCAAGCAACAGAAAGCATTCGATGAACTGAAAGAAAGATTGACACACCCTCCATTACTTAGTTTTCCAGATTTTAGTAAAGAATTCTTCTTAGCCACAGATGCAAGCCGCATGCTTAATGCAAAGATATGATAAAAAGGATCTTGCTATAGCTTATTACAGTAGAAAGAAAAACCAACAGACGTTAATTACTCAGTAACATACCTAGAGCCTTTAGCCATAATAGATGTTTTAAAGTAATTCAGATATATAATATTTGGCTATAAGATAACTGTATTCACTGATCATTCAGCTGAAGCAGGTTCAAGAATCCGAATTTTCCAGATGTAGGGCCCGTTGGTTTATGACTGCCCAAGATTATGACAGAGAAGTTAAATATGTGCCAGGGAAAACAAATAAAGTAGCAGACGCATTATCAAGATACATCCTACAAAGAGATAGTGTAACTATGATTAACCAAGAAACTAAGTCAAGTGAACCCATGTGCAGTGTATTTACCATGCATTACACAGAACTTTCCAGGCAAAACTTCATAAGGAAACAAAGAGAGGATGAAGATTTAAAGGAAATTTTCAGATTTGTGGAAAATAAGAAGAAATTTGATCACCAAGAACAAACAGAATTGAGTGAGAAAACTGGATGTCCAATTAATGCAGTGAACATCATGGACGACGTATTAGTCTGGATATGTGAAGAATTCGACCCATTTAAGTCTTTTCAAGGTGTAGCCCATAAAAGAATAGTACCTAAGAGCCTAAGAAGTGAAGTTATCGAACTGATGCATGATGATAATATAAGAGCACACCCTGGAAGAGATGAGACAGTTAGATTAATAAAAGGATCTTTTAATTGGAAAGGAATTTACAAAGATGCTGGTAATTATGTGAAAAGTTGCATTATTTGTAACAGTTACAAAGAAAGAACAGATAATGAAGAATCTTTAGGGAAGTATCCCATTCCACAAACTCCATCCGAAAGAGTAGTAACAGATCTTATCACTAACTTGCATACCACGAGTAAAGGGAATAAGAATATACTAGTGTGTATAGACGCACTTACTAGATATACAGAGCTAATACCAATAACGAGGAAAGGAGCTAAAGAATGTGCAGTAGCTCTCTTTGACAAAATCTTTATTAGATACTCTGCTCCACAATTTACAATATCTAACAATGGTACAGAGTTCAATAACTCACTAATACAAGAAATTTGTGATGCATTCAGAGTAGAGAAAGTAGCAATACAACCGTATCATCCAGCTAGCAATGGTTTAGTAGAAAAGAATAACAGAAAAGCTCTAGATGCATTAAGGCATACAATAGGACAGGATCCCGAATGGGATATCAATTTAACTTTAGTCCACTTATTATTAAATGCTAGAATTTATTCCAGTACTCACGCAACGCCCATAAAAGCTTTGATGGGATATGAACCAAGATTACCATATGCACGGCTGAATCAGCCGATACTGCCAAATTATTCTGAAGACATCATAAAGATAAGAATTAATAACTTAAAGGCAATTCATAGACAGCTGCACACGAATCTAGAAGACCGGAAGATCAAGACAGCCAAGCATCAAGTAGGATGAAATCCAGTAGATTACAAGAAAGGAGACGAGGTCTGCATCAAGAAAGAAATATGAAGTGGAATTAATTATAAGTTAGCCACTAAATTCACAGGACCATACAGAGTCACAGATATACATGAAACAAAAGTGAGAGTGACGAAAATAAATAACCTAATCCCTTCCACATATGGTGAATCATTAGAAGAAGAGGGATTTTGGATAAATAAAGACCAAATCAAGAGAACTAAAGAAGTCAAGGAACCAGAATTGACTGAAGAATCTGAAGAAGAAATTTCAGAAGGCAAAACTAGGTATAACCTACGAAATAGAAAAATCACATTTCAGTAACTGTAATAAGAATAAACCCATCAATCATCCTATTATTCCCTGTAATGCTAAGTTTACCTTAATCGGTTGACTTATGAATAAAACTTTTTTTTTTGTATTGTTGCAATTGTTACTTTGATTAGCTGGTTTTGTAGCCAAAAATTTGGGGTTAAGCATGCTAACTTCGAATCTGCTACTTCTTGGACTTAAAGGGGAATATTTAGGAAACGAGGGAATGTAAGTTTTCAAAATGTAATGTATTCATTTCAGGATGTTTATCAGTTACATTTTAGTTTTCTAACCAAGCATGACTAATATCTTTTAAGAAGGAATTTTATAAATGGAAGAATAAAGATGAGTGTTAAGGATAGTACAAGATCTAGAAGATGACCATCGAGTCTATATGTCCCTTCGCATCATTAATGAAGAAATATCATGACTTTCGTCGTCATTAGAAGAGAAGGAAGAAAATTATTTATCGAATCTCGAATACCATAAATAGTAGGGCGATATCCACCTGAGTAGATGACAGACAACTGAGTAAAACTTATGTAACTTGGATAGCAAAATTCTATTTTGTTATTACAAAGGATTTGAATGTCTTTTTCAGCTTGATTGAAGAAATTTTTATGTTTACATTCATTTTAATACTTTCAAGTTATCTTATAAATTATATATAAATTTCCAAAGAAGTATGTGTTAAGAGTCCTCGTAGATATAAGGTTTTGCCTTAGTTTAGCTAGGAGCTGCCAGAGTCAGCTGGGTAGTTAACTCAGATTATAATGGAATCGAGTCTGTAACTGAATAAGCTAAATATCTTAATAAACGTAGAAGGGCATACAGGAAATCACCAATAAAAACAGAGACAGAGAGAAAAACAGAAAATAAGCAATAATGAATTGAGAGACTCCAGATGCGAGTGCAGACAGAAAGGCCACATTGTTTATCCCAAACAGCAATGGGCAAAGAACTAGCCGAAGTCTTGACCTCGCCTGGTGACCTCTTCCTCACCGTCACATCAACTCAATAACAACCGTTGAGCGAAATGTATAGAAAAGAGAATTTGAAACATTATTGAAAAAGGGGAGCCCATAAAGACGAAACTTGAGAAAATATATACCAAATCTGGCATCGAATGAATGCCCATATATATGAAGACTATGGAGGCAAGAGCAATTGAAGACAAGGCACTGAAGAGGTAGTGCTAAAGGGGTGTGGAAGTGACACTGAGGGTCCCGAGTGATTTGTGAACTTATATATATAAATTTTCATGAGTGCCAATAGACTAAGTAAGAAATCTAAATCCAAGTTTGCGGATTTATCAGTTTTTACAATGTGCCTTTTAAGATAAAGACTCAGTTACTACTACCCATGGAAGGTGGGAAGTTTATAAGAATTCTAAGACAAGAAATAAATGTATTTAAGGAAACATAATTTTCATTTTAAACCAAAATAAAAAAAAACGTAAATTTTTAAGATAGCTTACATCTACAGTAAGCATAACAAAGTGAGTGCAAAGAATAACACAAACATCAAGCAAACAGTTCCTACTGTGAAACAGTTACAGCTTTTTTGTAGGAGAATTTCCTCCCAACTATATATATATATATATATATATATATATATATATATATATATACACATATATACATATATATATATATATATATATATATATATATATATATATATATATATATATATATATATATATATATATATATATATATATATATATATATATATATATATATATATGTGTATATATATATATATATATATATATATATATATATATATGTATGTATAATATGCATAAAACCGCAAATGTCAGTTATTATCGAATTCACTATATCTTTCGACGAAGGGGAGCTAAAATTGATAAGTGCGTCCGTCCCCACCCAAGTCAGACTCATTCATCAATTATAATTTCTTAAAATTAAAATATTTGCGCTTGTAGGTAATATATAATGGCAACAAAATGAATTTGATGACTACAGTATTGATAGTTTAGTGGAAATGAAATTTAAAAGAATTAACGGTAAACAATAATTGCACCAAAATACAGAAAATTACGGAAAGACATTCTCTGCAACACATATTAAGCTTATTTGCATTGTTGAAAAATTTTTCAACAATGCAAATAAGCTTAATGTGTTGCTTAATATTTTTCAATTAAAGCTTCCTACAAATGCACGAAATAACTGGAATTTCGAGAAAAGCCTCCACTCAAACGAAAGCTTAAAAAATTGTTTGAAAACAAAAACTGCTGCATGCTCTTCTTATGCCTGCCACTAGGAATAAAATAGGGTAATTAATATTAGCCTATGCCTGCATTATAATTTCATGACAGGATACATTCTCCGACTTAATCTTGAGGCGCCTGAAAGATTCAAGGATAAATTTGTTAGAAAGGAAAAGGCTGAAGCAAGAAAAGAAAACAAGAAGACCACGATCACGTAGTGCGGGAGAAAATTAGATTTGTTAGTGTATTAGGCCTACTAGGGGACACCAATACAAAAATACGAGGTTTCCTGAAGACCCCTTGAGTGCCTTGGGATGGTATCCTTGAAGATAAAGAAGGTAAAGTAACAATAAGTTTTCTTTGCTATTGATAAAAGCTAGAGGTTTAAGGTGAGAAGGGTTTCCCATTGAAATTTATGAAGTCCGTAGATCTGCATGACCATTACTTCAGGTTGCGTTGCTCAATTCATTTTCAAACAAGTGGTTTCTATAAAAATTTAAGCTAAGAATAGTGAACGTATTATGATGAAACCACATATCTCCCCTTTTTCTCACTGGCATGGAGTCAGGAGGGATTTTTCTTTATACATAAAGGTAGCTTTCACAGCCTCAGATGAAAGCTTGCTTAAACATTATTTCTCTCCAAATATAATAACCAACACCTTAACTTTGGGCTGTGACGTAAACCTGATATATTATTATTATTATTATTATTATTATTATTATTATTATTATTATTATTATTATAGCTGCATCAGATGCATTCAATCTATATAGAGTTTTCTCTACCTTTCTAATAAATGGTCTCTTCAGGGTTACTGCATTCTGCCAGTAACTCACTGACGTTTGTCATTTACGGAGAGGAAATCAGTTACAAATCATGAGGCAATTTTATTTCTGACGAATGAATTCTATCAGCTACAGAGTAATGCCAGTGATAACTGAAATCTGGTGTTCACAGAAACAGGTTAATAAAGAAATACATACGGCACTGGATTGGTGTTACAACAGCCACAGCCCGATACACAGAGAAGTGTTAAACTTTATTATAGGGCGAGGATGCACTCTAAATACTTAGAAGACGAACGTTCCATTAAGAAAACCATCGCAGACAACGTCAACACCCGGCGGGACCTCGTCATTTATTATCAAAACAGCCTCACAAGAAACCTGATTGGGAAAAACCACTCGGCTCCACAGAAGAGAGATCCTCTTAAACAGATTAACGTGATATACCGATTCAAATGCCCAGTACGTGCATGTCCCGGCTCCTAAATTGGTATGACCACCATGAAACTGGCAATGAGGATCTCTTGCCATGCTCAAGGTGACATAAAAATCTACATGAGAGATTCCCACCACACTAGCATCACAAGGAATGCGATAGTGGGCAACACTGAGATAATTGAAAAGACCCAAGACGCCTACGGCTGCTAGATGCGCTCTTGATGCAGCAGGAGAAGCCTTTATTGAATAAAACTCAAGAAGTTTACTCTCTGCCCACCAGCATAAATCTGCGACAGACACCACGAGAAGCGACATTCCCGACCTGAAAACCCAGGTTTCTGCGAGCCACCTGGCGACCAATCACAGTATTCGTCGGGTAATGCAGGAGCAGGACCATTAACCATGAAATCACGCCACTCAATCATTGGCATTCCCCTAGTGACGTCACACACCAGCCCCGCCCCTCAGCAATGCTGCAGGAGAAGGACCATCAACCATTAACATGAAATCACGCCACTCAATCAATGGGTGGCAGTCCTCCTCAGCCAATCAGCTGTCAGCACGAAGTCGACCCCTGTAGAAATCTTAGTAAAGCAGTTAGTTTCAGGATGTGTTTTGTGATCTGAACCATCTCGTATATAAGGTACAATTAAAGACAAAGGGTTAGCTCATAATAGAAAAAAACATAAATCCCTGTATTCAAAAACATGTTGAGTTAACCAACTTAGTTTAAGCAGTGTTTGGTTCGAGAGAGACATTCAGCTTTCTGGATCCGTGACTTTGGTATGAAAAACTATAAATATGCCTAAGGACCACGTAATGCGAAACGAGAAACTAGAACCCGAAAAATGTGGCTTCACAAAGAATCAACGTGAACAAAGATTTTCTACAGAAGATTGACAACTCCACAGAAAATGAACACCAGATTTTAGTTACCTTTGGCGCTACTCTGTATCTGATGGAGTGTATTAATCAGAAATGAAATTAGACCCTGATTTGCAAACTGCTTTCCTCTTTGAAAATGACAAACATCGGAGAGTTACTGGCAGAATGCAGTTAACCATTATGAAAGTTTTTTGGAAAAATCAGTTATTAGTACCAAGGAAAAAAAAATAGAGAAAACTATGTAAATTGAATGGAGCAATAATATTCAACACTATGTGTTTAAAACAGAGTCTACCACCTATATTATTATTATTATTATTATCATTATTATTATTATTATTATTATTATTATTATTATTATTATTATTATTATTATTATTATTATTATTATTATCTGTTTACGGATACCAAAATAATATTCATTATAGACGAATCTACAATTAATAAAATACCATTCATAATAATTAGATAACTGAATCACACAAGAACGCCTGTTATCACCATTCTATTCGAACCTTTTTGGTTTGATTTGATCTCTTTTTTCTCTCTTTCGCCACCCCTCACCCAACCCTACCTCAACTAACCCACCATTCCCTCAATACGTGGATGTGTTGATTTTATTTTTCGCTGTAACGAGGTTATTTGAAAATACAATATAGTTTATACATAAATAACGTAGACCTTTCATGTAGCCTTAGTTTACTTTGTTTTCTGAAACAATAAAATGAGATTTGAATTTTATCATTTCTACTGTATATTGTGAGCTTTAAAAAGAATACAACTCCAGAGTGATTAAAATAGTTTATGCAGAATTAAGAAATCCTCAGGACAGATACCTCTTAACATTATGAAACATTAAACAAAAATATTTAACTTTTTTTTGTAGTTAAGTAGTTTTCTTTGATGTTTTATCAGTTTGTGGGCTTATTTTTTGCAGTTTACTCAGTATTTATTTTTCATTGGAGTGATGTAGTTTGGTATTTGCCCTCAGTGGAAATAGAGTTTTCAATGTATGAAATAGAAATCTAGCAATGCGCCAATGGAGTGGGTTTTTGATAATTTAAAATGAGTTTGGGTACAGACGAAGGGAATCACAAATATGTAGTTACAAGATCACTGCCCAAAATTTGTTATTATGTTAATATATATATATATATATATATATATATATATATATATATATATATATATATATATATATATATATATATATATATATATATATATATATATATATATATATACATATGCATACACACATATTTTATAGTGAAGGTAACGTGAAGAAAGAAACCCTAAGAACATTCTTAGCTTGCCTTATTTTAGTGGTTTTGAAAACATAAAGTCATTGTTAAAACCTTTTGATGTAAACCTCGTTTTTTCTTATAATAACACACTCAAAAGAATGTTAATAAAAAATAGCCCTAAAGAAAACAACAACACAATATATAAAATTCCATGTTTGGATTGCCCTTCTTTTTATATTGGCCAGTCTAGCAAAGATTTAGATGTACGTATTAAGCAACATAAGTATTCAGTCAAAACTGGACAAGCATCCAATGCTATATTCATTCATTTAAGTAAAACTCTCACAGGATAAACTGGACTGAAAGTTCAGTGATTGCCAGATCGAAAGATTTCTCTTCAAGAAATCTATTGGAGTCCGCTATTATCCAGCTTACTTCCTGTTGTAATTTTAATCTTAGCCCTGGCATGTATTATTTGGACTTCTGTATTAGGAAAATGTTCAAGAATGACCTAAAAGATAAAATCACTGACTTAATTACAAGTTAGCTACTTGATATATATTTTTGATTTATTCGTATGTTTAATATAATTTTTTATTTGTAAAAATGTTCATCTTGCAAAAAGTTATTATTGTTTACAAAAAAAAAAAAGAGAATTATTGTGTTGTACTAAAAATTTTTAGGTGGTCAGTCACGAACCTGTATAATCTTTTAATTGTTCTGTCCCTGCTCCTGAACGGTTGATCCTAATCCTTTGTAAAAACCTCTTAAATATTTAATCCTGTTTTGGCAGTTCTACTAATTCTTCAATTGTATTGGATTCCAGGTACATATGTTTCCTTTATAATCCCCATCTGTCATTTATATGAGCTTTCTTTGTAAACATACTTTTATATTTCTTCAGTCTGCTAAGTAAAGGACATAGTGTCGAAAGGTCTCGCAGCACTCCAGTGTTTCCGTTTCCTTCGTGGATTTTCTCTTTATTTATATAGTCATCACGTTCCATATTTTCGTGATTCAGTTATTCATAATGAGGGCCATGTTTTCTTTTGCTATCCTGTTTCCTCTTTTGAACTGCGTAGTCACTACCTTCTCCAAGTCTTTTTCGGCTGCGCATTCGACCAGAATTCAACTCAAGTTCCTGAAGAAGTGTCTGTCTGAACAAGTGCTCCCTAAATCCTTGCTACCACGCCGTTTAAGAAGATATGACAATCACCCATTCAACGAATTCAGTGCCATGATGTTAAAACGCCAAATAACAGCCGCAAAGCAAGAGGAGAAAGAAAAATTTAAGAAACTAGAAAAAGCCACAATTTCATTTAATAATTCTATCCCGGATAATTGGAAGGACTCGTTGCGACAAAAAATTTATGGACAAACTTCGTAGGGCTACAGATGCCCTAGCAAGAAAACTCGACAGAAAACTAAAAAATCTTATTGATAGCAGTGACTGGACCAATAGTGCACGCAATGACTGTGTTATAAATTTATCAAGTAAACAAATAAGTGAAAATGTTGTGAGTGCGCTCGGATATGGTTTATCCTTCTTTGTATCTAACAGACCCTCTGCTTTAACGATTGCGTCGTCCCTATGTGTATTTGAAAAATATTGTGATATTCCTCAAAATCATGTTGATATAGTTAAAGGTATCATTTATGGAGCTGCGAATGTTAGGCCTGAAAGCAATTTCCCTGCTCGCTATAAGAAAAGCTTGACCAACCTTAAAAAAGACAATACAAACCACATCACAAAAGCTGATAAATCAAATAGTATTGTAATTTTAGATAAAGGTGACTACATATCACGTATGCAAGCCCTACTGGATGATGATACGACATACAAAAAACTAACAAAAAATCCCCTTGATCAAGTCATAAAAAGGTTCAACACCGCAGTGAAAAAAAATCCTTAAAGATAAAAAAGAACTAATAAGTCAGCTGTCGGTAAAATTTCCCTCGTTACCTTACTTGTACGGATTAGTAAAAACACAAAGAAAACAATCGTATGCGGCCTATTATCAGTACTGTTGGCTCAATATCATATAAACGTTCGAAATATATTACCAAACTCTTGTCTCCGTTACTTGGAACTATCTCAGAATCTCACGTATATAATAGTCTAGATTTAGTTGATAAATTAAACAAAATAACTTTTTGTCCCACTAATAGATTCGTTAGTTTTGATGTTTGTTCTCTTTTTACTAAAATCCCTATAGATTCTATTTTAGAGTACCTTAGTAATGAATTAATCCATCACGAATTACCTCTACCTGTACGTCATATCATTTCTCTCACTAGGTAGTGCATTTGTGATTGTAAGTTTATATTCAATGGTGCATTTTACCAACAAATATTTGGTATGGCAATGGGCAACCCTTTATCCCCACTCCTCTCAAAATTGTACTTGGAATTCTTTGAAAAACGATATATACCTAATATCATTTATACTCCTTTAAAGTGGTATAGGTATGTTGACGATATTTTAGCTGTTTTGCCTGCTGGTATTGATGTAAATGATTTACTCTGTAATTTGAATAACCAGGTACCATCCATTAAGTTTACGTTAGAATTAGAAAAAGACAATTGCCTCCCTTTCTTAGATGTTTTAATACATAGAGAACCAATGTAAATACAGTATTTACAGGAAACCAACCAACAACTTAACTTATGTCCATTTTTATTCAGGCCATCACCTCAACATCAAAATATAAATTTTTTCCTCTATGTTTTTACGAGCCTTGCGCATTGTCAGTCCCCAGTATTTGGATGAAGAAATTGAATACATAAGAAAAATAGGGACAGATTTATGTTATCCTTCACATATACTAGATATTTGCTATAAAAAAACCCACAAAAAGTTTTATAGTGAAAGTAACATGAAGAAAAGAAACCCTAAGAACATTCTTAGCTTGCCTTATTTTAGTGGTTTTGAAAACATAAAATCATTGTTAAAATAGGGATTTTAATGTAAACCTCGTTTTTCTTATAATAACACACTCAAAAGAATGTTAATAAAAAATAGCCCTAAAGAAAACGACAACATAATATATAAAATTCCATGTTTGGACTGCCCCTCTTTTTATATTGGCCAATCTAGCAAAGATTTAGATGTATGTATTAAGCAACATAAGTATTCAGTCAAAACTGGACAAACATCCAATGCTATATTCATTCATTTAAGTGAAAACTCTCACAGGATAAATTGGACTGAAAGTTCAGTGATTGTCAGATCGAAAGATTTCTCTTCAAGAAATCTATTGGAGTCCGCTATTATCCAGCTTACTTCCAGCTGCAATTTTAATCTTAGCCCTGGCATGTATTATTTGGACCCCTGTATTAGAAAAATGTTCAAGAAAGACCTAAAAGATAAAATCACTGACTTAATTACAAGTTAGCTACTTGATATATATTTTCGATATATCCGTATGTTGAATATAATTTTTTATTTGTAAAAATGTTCATCTTGCAAAAAGTTATTATTGTTTATAAAAAAAAAAGAGAATTTTTGTCCTGTCCCTGCTCCTGAACGGTTGATCCTATGGAAAAATTTCCCTTTGGAAAATCTTTTCCATTTTATGTAATAAGTACATAACACGTATTGTACATTTTTAAGTCGTAATTTGCTTATATGGACCTTTTTTTTGTGGTAAAATTTGTTTTATGGTTTTTGTTATTAAGATCAATAAAATGTGGCGTGTAAATTAGAACGTTTCAGATTTTAAACCTTTATTTGTTTTCCTTATACGTTACAAAAGCAAATTGACCTAAAAATTGTTTCCATATTCCCAAGTTTCGACTTCCTCCCAGAACAAGTGAATACTCCTTGAACGCTCGTTTCAGAAGTTGAACTGTTCATCAACGTTCTTGGGAAAAGGGGTATTCTTCTAGTCTTCTTCCAGTCTTCTTCCAACACTCAACCGTGAAAGTCTTCAAGCTCTCAACAGAGAGCCAGTCTTCTTCACTGAGCTCTCGACAGAGGAGCAGTATTCTCAAAATTTTCAACGTGAACAAAGTGTA
>NC_089794.1:59976450-59978950 GCF_040412425.1 Macrobrachium rosenbergii | reverse complement strand
GGTAAATAAAGCACAGTGAAGTTGAAGGAAATAATGTATGTGTAATTTAGTGTCTCCAGATATCTGATAACACATATCTTCATCAAATTAACATAATGAAATATTTTTTAGTACTGTTCAGCTTTTCACTATTTTCAGAGAAGCTATAAAATACAAAATACCTCTCTTTGAAAGACTTCAGATAGAATATATTTTCTTCTGGTGAGGGCAGTGTGATTTATTCACAGTTGATAATTTCCAAGGAATGCTTCGGCGAGACAAGCAAGTCATATTAAGTGGGAGAATTCCCACGTTGTGTCAACAACAGTCCAACACGAGGAGAGGGATCGGAACTCGGAAGCTCTCATTCACCAATACATAAATTGAATGGCTACAGTACGCGAATATAGGTGCATGTATGTGCGTGTGTGTTTGCGCGCGCGTGTGTGTATATGTGCTTGTGTGTTCGTTCCTCTTTGAAAGGTTCAATCGAATCTGTGTCAGAGTGAGCAAAATAAATCGAGCTCATTAAATAATGGAGGACAGTTTTTAAGGAAAGAGAGCTTTATTCATGGAGTGCTTCTCCTTTTATGATTGGCATCCCTGTCTCCTTTGCTCAGATGTTGAATTCGATTATTCCTGGTGGTGTGTAACAGTACTGTAAGACAGAATTCCATATATATTTATATTTATTTGAAAAATAGACGTTAGAGCTTTTATTTAATTTATAGGTGGATAATTTTTCACAGTTTTTTTCATCAAAATTTTTGTCTTTATAATCTAAGCAGGTTGCCAAATTGTTTGCTTAATACTGAAGAAGCCGTAATGATGTCACAATTAATTAATTTGTAATGCACATACAGAACATATGTTAATATTCTGTTGTTCACGATTGTATGTACTCTTCTCCAGAGAGTGAATTTAAGGAGCGCTAATGAGAAATTTAATTAAATCATAATGCCTCCTTCAAAGCATTCATCCTGATGTTTCATTATGGATTAGGGTACTATAATGCACAGAAATAGCAAAACAAAATCAGAGGATTCAAGTAGAATATGTGTATGGATGTGAATGTGCCTGTGTGTGTGTATATATATATATATATATATATATATTTGAGCGCTATGCACATATTGGTAATTAATCATCATATATATTGCAGATAGGCCTTGACTGTGGAATCCCTTGGCTCTATCCATGTGCAGTCCCCTTCTACCCCCACTGCGATGTTTCCTGTTATGAAGACATCATCAGCGTAGAATATTTATTCTGTGTAGGATTAATTAATTTAGCAGGTCCCATATTACCTGCCTCGTAATTCATTATTCTTCTGATCTGTGTTTGTTATGTAATTAGTTAAGAGAAACCTTGAGTTTAAATAATTTTACCTCACATGAAGAAGGCCCTAAGCCACAGACTTTTCCTTGTTTGTCTACGAATCCTAATATTGAGTCAGATGTAATAAATAAGAAACTCCCTGTGTCATCTGTTGCCACCCACAATCAAGTAAGTATCACTTGACATTTGTAGCAACTAAGACCTTGCCAGATGTAATTACTTTGCAATTATCAGCAGAATAGCAACTAACTGGTCTGCATAATTAGAGACTAATTCTGATATCATAATTCTCTCCATTTTAATGACATGAGAAGAAGCTAGTTTCACAGAGCACATATGCATCGAAATATTCTTTTAGGTTTATTTTAGGCGTGAAAAGTGACTGCAATCAGTGTTAGTAATTGACAGACCACATGACGCTAAATTAGTTCATGAGAGGAGAGCTTATTAACCATTCTACAAAAATTTTCGTGCTATTGCATATTAGCAGCATGTTTTAAGAATAGGAATCTAGGGAGTAACTCAGTCGAAGAGTTAAACGTGATAAGGACAATTTGAAAGTCCTGAATTCCCAGATAGGCACACTGTAGGCAGCCACCAAGGCTTTGACTCCACCTATTTTTGCATCGCTGGATTTATCCTCTCTCTCTCTCTCTCGCTTGATTGATAGGAAAAGTTAGGTGGTATTTAGAAATTTAAATTTCTGCTCTCAAGATGAGAGAATAGTAATTCCAACATGGAATCTTTAATTCCAGGCCACACAGGCCCATCCCTAACCGTCCGCCATCTTTGATTTGTGAGTTCCATTAGAAATTCCATTGTTATAAAAACCGCATGCACAGCGCTCATATATAAATCCCTTTCTTTCATGTGCTAATTTTTATCCATACAACCGTGCACCTCGCTGCATTTTTGAAAGTAATAAACCTTTTATTCTCTAACTGAGTAGGATATTCCTCGGTGAGCCCGTAGAGTATTCTTGTAAATTTAGCTATTGGACGAATATATCAGCGAATTCCTCGTTCATTCATTACTGTGGAGGCTGTAGGCTTAGGTAAAAGCGCCAGACACGGGGTCAAGAAGACACTCCCTCCTTAACCTAATTCAATTTATTGACGGCACATGTCACGAGACTGACCAGAAGCAAAACATTGGAGTACTATTAGTCACATGCAAGCTAAGG
>NC_089794.1:59956450-59958950 GCF_040412425.1 Macrobrachium rosenbergii | reverse complement strand
TTTCTCTCCCTCTCCTCCTTTGCTTCTCTCTCCTTTCTCTCCTTCTGCTACTTTGCTTCTCTCTCATTTCTCTCTTCTTTCTGCTTTCTCTCCCCCAGTAATAAGGCATCTAGCTGCTCCTGTACCCATTGGGTGGGCTGTCTTTCTGTGAGACTTACCTCTTTCCCTTTATCCATGAAGGCTTCGTAACTTTCTGCCATGGTGCTGGTGGATTAGGGTGTGTGTAACTGGTCTTGGGATGGAGCGAGCGAGGTGGAGTAGGGAGGCTGTTAACCATGCAAACAATTGCTCAGAATGGAAATGGCACTCTTCTCCGGCAGGGTGTAATTATGCAATGGTGTGGGCCAATGGGCGGCACCACTAGTAAATGAAAAAAGTACCTGTGGTAGGCTACCCAGAAATGGGAGTGTCCCCTTGGTGAGGTGGCACTGGCACCTAAGTTACAGATCTTTCTGGAGAACCAGTGTATGGCACTTTAAAACCGAAAAGGAGTTACCTGAAAGGCAATTAAGGTGAAGGATATGCTGGTGGCACTCAATGCCAAGGGGCACGGTGCTGGCTGTTGGTTTTTATACACGAGAGTGATGGTTATGGCTGTGGCACTTGGGTGCCAGGGGTCTGGAGGGCCAGATATGTGGCATTTACGGTGTGGATGGGGTGTGGAAACACAATGCTACTGGGCTATGAGTGCAAAATTTGCAAGCACTAAAGGTTGCGGTGAAACCACTGGGCCAGTGATGCAATATATGCAGTCTGGTGAGTTGCACGTAAGGTGTGGATTGGTGATAACTCTGCCCAAGTTCTAAATGAGACAGACTTGGAGCAGTGCTCAATGTGCAGCGAGATCACGGATGAAGTTAGGCGGAATACACAAAACTTTTGAGGTGAGTGATAAGTTACATACACACGACACTCGTTTGTTTGCCGAGTCCAGAGGCGAGGTTCCGAAGAATGATTGGTTTGTTCTGGAAAACAATGGATAACATGCACTCGGATGTTCCCGGCTATAGTGCAGAGTTTTACGGATTTCGAGAAATGGAGTTAAGGTTTATATGGTTCCAAAGGACATAAAATAAGACACTGTGACAATGGTACATTGGTGGGGGAGTGAGTTCAGTGACTTAATTTTTCAGCATTTAGGAGTGCGGACTTGTTCTGAGAATCATGTGTAAAGATTAGGTAATGGTTGGAGTTCTCAGTAACCACTAATGTTCGAGTAGCTCCACCATGTATGGTAACACGGAAGTTTGTTTCCCCTTTATTTTACGCACAGTGCGGCAAAATACGGCAGGTTAAACCTCGATGGGTTTGTGTAAATGAGAGACACGGAGAACAAAC
Organism: Macrobrachium rosenbergii; assembly: GCF_040412425.1. Lineage (NCBI taxonomy): Eukaryota > Metazoa > Arthropoda > Malacostraca > Decapoda > Palaemonidae > Macrobrachium > Macrobrachium rosenbergii. The sequence goes on along the minus strand of NC_089794.1, from coordinate 59,957,612 downwards.
TTTCAGGGTGTGGGAGGCTTACGCAAGGTAACTGAGTTTTGTTGCTCTAAGAATGTATGAAGCGATGTTTATTTCATAGAAAATGATAAATGTCAAATATGACAAGTACGCTTCTTAAAGTAATCATGCAATGGTACGTTGATTGCGATAATCAACTATGTGAATGATTGTTCATTATGTAATGTTGATCTGACGAAAGCTACAATGATGGTGATAGGTATAACAAGTGATTGTATTAGTGCATGAATGATTTCACGTTAGGAGATCATGGGGTAATAATTTAGAATTATTCAGACATGCGCGATATAACAACACTCTGAAATAACACAAGTCTCGATAGAGGTCAGCTGCTTTGAGCGTGAGAGCAAACACACACTCGCATACTTTTGCGCACTGAATTATGAAGACTGAAGGTGACACAACTTTTATTTCATGTAATGACTCTCAACGAAAGTAAAAGTGAGTTGAAATCGTAAATGCAAATGCTCAATTGAACAGACTAGGAATTGTGGGACGAAGCGAGTGTATATGAAATGATGAATTAGTTACTGAGCGAGCGGGAGAGTTTGAAGGGATGGCAGCCCTGATTCTGCCATGTACTTGAATGGGGTTACCGGATACTGTGTTCCTAGCTAATGGGCTGCAAAATGTCCAAGACACATGTATGAGAAATAATTGCACTTTTCCCTGATTGTAACACTTTAATACTTCACTTCCTAGCTAGGTCCTAAAAAATTGAGATATGCAAATTGCCAACATGCTTTAGCAGCAAATTCTTGTGTTTCAAATGAAAACACTCTCTCACTGTAATGAAATGATAGGCTCGATAAATTATGATTACAGTAATATCGGGGATTAACAGAATACTTATGCTGTGTAACCTCGGTCCAACTGTGCATGCGCAGGTAAGGAATTTTATGCTAAAAAAGGTTTGTTTCTGTCTTGTAACTCAGCTAGCAATAACTAGTTTCTGAGATCTTCCATAAACAAAATTGCAAGATCTTGATAAGGTTGCCAATTTACACTTGAAGGTGGGGGGTTGCAAAAACTTACCACAAGGACATAGCTGATCTGACTGTATTACCTCCAAGAGTAAAAACAATAGGAAGGAAGAGGGGGTGAAGGCCCTACTTTAGAGGGATTCTGGAGATAAAATTTTAGG
>NC_089794.1:59936450-59946450 GCF_040412425.1 Macrobrachium rosenbergii | reverse complement strand
TCCTGCCTTTGAAAAAAAACTTTAAGGGTTATTTAAAACCTTGGTATTTTTGTTGGCCACTTAGAAACAGCCGTTTTGCTCCCTATTTCATTCAAGAAACCTCAAACCTTTCTTTTGAAAATGTTCCAAAACAGAATCGAGACATCAGCCAGAGTTTGAATAATATTGTATCTTCAATTTTATCTTATCATACCCTTTTAAACTAAAAGTCTCTCTATCTCTCTCTCTCTTGAAAAATCCTGAATTTTCAAATGCTGCCCATCTCCAATACAAAACGTTATCACAAATAGTTACATTTCCAATTTTTGGACTAATTCACACGCATTTTATACTTGACCGGAGAATTAATTTGTTAATTTATTTTTTCCTCTTCTAACAGCAATGTTGGGAAATAGTTATAATTTAAATAATCTGTAGGAATGTTACCGCAAAAACAAAATGTAATGAATAAATTTCAAGTCAATGGCCCCTGCAGGTTTGTTCCATGACACAGACGGATTGAAGTTCTTTAATAATGAATATCCAACTCATGTTGCATACAACACACTGGAAATTAAGAGACGAATTTATAGGTCTGCCTGAATGATGTGTGCGTTTGTGTGAACTTTTGTGGCTCTAATAGTGCTTTTATAGTAATTTTGAAACACCTGTGCTTTTGAGTAAAAATTTCATACTTCCAGGACTCCCTGAAATGCCAGAGTTAAAATTTTGTCCAGAAAAGCGCTAACAGATGAGGCATATAAACGGACGGCATTTTCTGATTTGGAAATTTACGAATGAGGGCAAACAGTTTCTCTTTATGTCCCGAAGTGAAATATATTCTGCCCCATGTAGACGCATTGCTCATCACTGATCATTTATATGTCAAGAATATTAATTTACGTTATTTCTATTGAAGATACTGGACATCAGAATATTTTAAAATTAAACCTATTATTTAATCTATTGGATTATGCTGAAATAGAGTGTATTATTATCACTATTATTATTAATAATGATTATTATTATTATTACTTATTATTATTATTATTATTATCGGACAAGGCAAGAAGAACAATCCTCCAAAACCGTTCTTATTATATCTTCCAATAAAACAGAGAAATGTGCTTCAATTTTTTTATATGAAAACAGAGAATGTGGCATAAATTTTTTTCCATAAAAACAGAAAAGTGGCAGTTTTTTTTTTTTTTCACCTGTGACGCGACACGTGGTTGGTATAGGGCATTTAGAAGGTTAGCGGTCACTTTACTGGCTTAACCAGTTAAACCAATTACCTACATAAAGAACCATCGCACTCGAGCTGTCATTGTGGTTGGGCAGCACAGAAAGACAACGCGGACACTACGTGAAATGACAGACAAGTCACAGGCAAAACCATAAACAAGGGAAAGATTAAACAGCTAAATAGAAGTGGCTTCGCTGAAAGACCCCCACCCCACGACCCTGGCCACACCCCTGGCGATCTTTAGAGCGCTTGACATACTATAAGCTTCATCGTCTAATATACGAAGCCACTGGAGCCACAAAGGCTAATTGGAACCAAGAGCGTTTTAACATAACTGATTGTTATCTAACCAAGGTCATTCCTCTAACCAATAATGTAAAGCAAAAGATAAAGGCAACAGCCAATCCAGCGGCTATTATTAAATATTGTGATAGTGAAAGGGAATAAACCTGAGGTAAACATAAAATCTGCGTGAGAGAAAAGTATTAATATTGTACTCATCGTTGAACTGTGAGCTGTTAAATTTAGTCCCAGATCGCAGTGTTTTTTTACATGGTGAACTACGAACAGAACAACCACATCAGTTACATGGAATTTTAATACATCCTAACACTAATTCATTACTGATTTTGAAGAGAAAATGACAATATTACGGTGGGCAAATACCTTGATCTTAAGAACTTAAGCATAAGCTCCTTAAATTTACTGAGTCTGCCAATTTACTGTAATTACCAGATGTTCAGCATAAAGAAGGATATAAGCAACTCCTGAGAGGGGAAAAAGTACCAACCAAATGTCATGAATGGAATGGAATGGTATATAGAGTTTAGGCCAAAGGCCAAGCACTGGGACCTATGAGGTCATTCAGCGCTGGAAAGGAAATTGAGAGTAAGTAGGTTTGAAAGGTGTAACAGGAGGAAAACCTCAAGCAGTTGCACTACGAAATAATTGTTATGAGAGGGTGGGTTCTTACAAGATGGAAAAGAGATAATATGAATGGAGGTACAGTAAAGGAGTGACAGGCAGCTATGGGCCGAAGGGAAAAGAAACTTGAGTAATGCCTAGTGCACCCCACAGGTGCACTGATCAACGCTACCCCACTTTTTGCAAATATCATGAAGAGTGCAGTTTTAGTTCGTAAGTTTAAATGTTTCTCATAATCTGAAGTGCCTAATATTTTATTTTTAACTGCCAATATATATATATATATATATTATATATATATATATATATATATATATATATCTATATATATATCTATATATATATATATATATATATATATATATATATATATATATATATATATATATATATATATATTTATATACACATGTAACCATGATAACTCGAACGGATCTTGTAAAAATTGTAAATTTTAAAAAAGTATCAATGAAATTTTCTAAACTTAAAAACTGCAAAATCTTCACTTCATTTAGTTCTTACATCCCTAAGGACAAACAGTCTGCTACCTATAATATTACTACATGACAAGTAATCCAAAAGGATTTCATAAATCATTTCACCTAACACGACTTCAATACTTTATTGAATTAATTTTTTGTGACGTTCATATGCACAATGCTGGATTTAAAGACAATGTTAATGTAACAAAAATTAATGAATAGTAAACTAAAGGAGATTTGTTTCCCTAACGTCAGTACACGCAGGGGAACTTTATATATATATATATATATATATATATATATATATATATATATATATATATATATATATATATATATATATATATATATTATATATATATATATTACACACATACATAAATCCTGGTATAAAGATATATATACCATATATTCTTGTAACATATTTAAAATCATGGTGAACTAGAGAAGTACTGCATTCAACCTTCGAACGGCAAGAACCTTTAAACCTTTACCTTTTTATTGCAAAACGAAAGCAAATTCATTAGCGACCTGAGACTCACTGGGGTCCACAGGCCGTATATGCGAGCCAATGAGGTTGTGAATAAAAGTGATAACAATTAGGTTTAAAGGTATATTTAGCATTGACCCGTGACAGATACTCCGCAGTGAAGGTAAATATAAAGTGCAGTTAGAAGGGGAAAGAAAAATATGATGATATCAAATTATTATTTTCACTGGAATTGAGAAATATATCAAGGTGTTATGAATGCAACATGTACATCATGCTTATTTCACAGTTTATAAAGATCTATGTTTAGTACTGAACCTTTGTGAAATTACACAAATCAGCAACTCACACAGAGAATCAAAATATCAACATTTAACACATCGCAGATTCAAAAATCATTTGACACACCTCCAAACTCTCCAGCTCATTCCACTAAAACCAGCAAGAGATTAAAATTAAACCAGATGCATTCTTCCTAATGCAACACTTTTACTGACTTTTCCAGATTCGACAGGCATTTTCCCACACCCTTGGTGACCTCTGACCCAGGTGACAAGAAATAAAAAATAGCTCCAGATTTCTTTAAATGCACTTCCAGAACAGAGGTGTGGTTCCATCATGATTTATTAGTTATACGTATACAATCTTTGGTCTTTGTTAAGACTTCAAAAAAGGGCTGCCTCTCAAAAAAAAAAAAAAAAACGAGAGAGAAATCAATTTGAGAATCTAGCTTAATCCTTATTGTCCGAATATAACATCAAACATATGGATTATATTAGCTAAAAATGTTTTCACCAATGCCAGGGGACGAATCCACGCAGGAGAGGAAGAGCATTTACTAAAAAAAAAGAAGCACGGGGAAAAAAATCATGAAATGCATTTTTAGGACTGAGGCAAAGTAGCAAACAGACAGATAAATAGTGGGAGTGAAACAGAGAAGAAAGCGAAGGATTAGAGAAATTAAGACAATTTGACTGGGTGCATGAGGGGAATGTATCAGCGAAAAAAAAAAAAATTGATGTCCTGGAAGACTGGTGAACAGGAGGATTGAAATCACTGATTAATATGTTTATCTGAACTGTCAAATGGTACAAGTCAGTGTTTACGCCGAATCTAAAGTTAAAAAACAAAAAAACAAAGACAATGAAGCAATCAGTTGGTAAATGTAGTGAGAGGATCCAGTAAAAATAACAAATAAATCAGTTATCCTTGATCACGGATAAAAATTATGGCCAACCATTGAAATTTACCTATTTTTACTCCACTAAGCCTGACAAAATTACACAAGGTAGAATGCGCTACGATAACTTTTAAACAGCTTATTTTTCTGAATTAATTTTGATCTGAGAGTGGACATCCTGAAAACAAAGGTTGAATATGACCTCATATTCTGCGTATTCTTTTATTTGAATATACATTTATAAGAATTATATATATATAACGGCTAAAGCATATATTGCTGTTAATGTAAAGAAATATGACCTCCATGAACATATAAAAAGATGCACACTTCAGTTATCCTACGCATATTCATATTTAATGACAATGTACAAAGATTTATATAGGTTGTTGGGATAGTACTGATGATAAATGTTTTCTTGTAAGCCTATTCTCCAGGTGAAAACTGACTATGAACCCATCCAAGATGACTTAAAGATTTACCTTATACGTATGCTGGTTGGGGCATAAAAAGAAAAAACAAAAAACGTCAATAAGTCGGAGATTTTTCACCCCTCATTTAATTCGATTTTATGACCATTATTCCATAATGTCTATACATCAAACAACAGTCTAATAAACCAAAAATGGAAATGGTGCAGATGGTCTAACTGTATAATATTGTAGTTATCCAATTTCGAAGAATGCTGAGATAATGTACTAAGGAATACGGACCACCTTTTTTGTCCCTCACTGCATCCGTCTTCCTGAAACGATATTAGTATATGTATATACACATATAATTAAATATATGAAATACTATGCATTCTATATATATATATAACTTTATCACATACACAAATTGTTCTGCATTAGTAGAATTACCTGTGTGAACACATTCCTGGTTGCCAAGGAATATCAGGAACACAAAGTTATAGGCCCAGTTAAAACAGCACACATATATCAAATGCAAAAGGGCAGGCTAATCGTGACTTATATCTGTTTTGGTACATTTACATTTGTATTGGCTCCTCCCGTCTTCTGCCGAGAACCACGTGTCTTGGCCTTTCAAATCTTTATGTCCTCCTTCTTCCAAAGTATTTTTCTGTACGTAGATTGGGGAGGAATCTGTTTACCCGTGGGACATGGAAAGGCCACTGATTTTATCATCGCGTTTGTTTCTTGAAATCCCCTTTGGATGTCTTCCTTTATGGAATGGAACACGGGTATTATGAAGGCATTAAGGCTCCTCCAGTCTGGCACTTTTGTTGGAGTCAAGGCCTGCAGAAAACCCTTTGAGTGCTATTTTAAGGATTTTCCAACAGCCCTAGCGATGGCAACGAGTCTGATTATAATGAGTTGTTCTGAAGCCTTTTATTGTTCTACCTTACATAACTGGGGGCGATTCCTGACTAGTGTTAGGCTGGGGCTATATATAAAACGCAATCTAATTTTTCCCTGTATCCAATTTAGTTTTCAAATCAGAAATTTTCTCCATAATGGTTTTTTGACCTGCCAAACCAAGAAACGGAAATTATCTGTCTTTTGTATGATGTCCAACGATTTCCATGTCCAGGACTGTAACATTGGCCTTAGAGGATACCAAAATTGTTTTCTAAGGTATCCAAGGGTTTTCATTTAAAAGTCAAGCTTTTCTAGGAAAAACAGTCCACAATTCACATACATGTAACCATTAGTGTTCTTCAGGTGTTGGGATTTTTAAGAGATAAAAAAATAGTTCCTGTATTAGAGGGTTGGTCAAAGGCTTATAGGACTCTGGTATCCCGAATTTTAGACGAAGAGCTGATTCCTGAGGGATTGCGTTTTTCTTCGAGACTAACTCCATTATTAATTATCTGGTGATGAGGTAAACATCAAGGCAAGGAAAAACTTATTTTGGGAGTTTGGAAAGGCGTTCCTAAAGGAACATGTTTCCTTGGTGTTTCTAGATCCACCCTTCCGAAAAACAAACTGTCTTGCACCCATTAACAGAAAGCTGCGATAATTTCTGCGATTTGATTGCCGTAAGGACAAAACACCATTAGAACCCTTTTTCACAGAACGGAATCAAAGCCCCCCTCAGAACAAGAGATTAGTTATGTTTCTGGCAGCGTGTCTAGAACCAGTCTAATGGTTTTATGGCAGAGCAAAGAAACAACACCTGCAGAACTAAGGCATTATAATAAGACGTCGGCAGTTGCCAAACACTGCTGGGAAAATAATCATAAACAGATATGGGAAAATGTTGTTTGTACAGGAACACTAACAAAACGACCAGACTGGTTGTAAAGAATGCCTTCATCATGCGCCAACAACACAATGGCAGGGAACACTGGAAACTCTTCTTTAAGACAGCATATCTAAAAAAATCGTATATCAAGTGGCAAGGAAATCAAGGAAAAACACAAGAGGACGCAAAAAACGGACAACCTGGAATAAGAATGGGCAGAAATGTTCCAAGATCACGAGGGGTGGGGGTCCCCAGAGGAGGAGCCAGGTGATTATAGTTTAAAGTCCCCAGTACCAGATATAAATACAGCTGGACTACGCTCTGCTCACTGTAATACTTCTGGAATGTGGACTATTTGTTTAAGAAAGTTGTGTAACTTTTTCTGAATAAATACCCATTAGATACCATCCAGTTTGAATGAGCCTTTAGTAATTCTACTAATGCACAGAACAATTGTGTATGTGGATAAAGATATTTATTTGACCCGAGATTGGTTGTTTCAGGTGTTTTAAAAGAGTGTATGGAGGCAGAGCCATGCTGGAAGTAAGAAATTATGAGAAAGTGAGAAGGAGGGCAGCGGTGACAGACAGCAAAATGCCGGCTTAAGAACTGTTAGCAGACTGTGGCACCAAATCGTTGGACAAGATATGAGAGTGAGACCCTGATGAACGTCTCTTTTTGGTTTTGTTGTCTAAGAGATTATGACGGGAAGACATAAGGAAGAAAAAAGATCGAATTGGAAGAATTAAGGATGAAAAGCAGAAAATCAGGGAGAGAACTGACGGAGAAATATGAGGCCCCAGCCTCTCAACATTTTCAAAGAATTGCCAGTTATATAAAATGTGCCCGCCGAGTTCTCAGCTACATGAGAATAGACTCTGTTGCCATTTTCGATAGGTCTATGGGTGGGTAAAAAAAGGGAACTTTTGATTTAGTCAAGAATTTTCTCAGAGACTCTAAGTAGGGATGAAGTGCTGTGTTAGGATATGGCCTTAATTTTTGCATGGGGAACGAAAGTCAAGATTTCATTGAAATGTGTAGAAGCTAAGGGAACTAGATAAGAACAAAATGGGGATGAAGCAGCTTTTTGCAGGGGCCATGGGGGGGATTAGGTCGAACAGATTCGTGTTTCCGGAGAGGTTACGTAAGGCCCTTGATAGGTTAGGAAAATACAAGGACATAAAGATTTGTATAGACAAAGGGGGCCAGTTGTAGTAATGGATGCCGCAGAATACGAGAATAAGTTAGAACAACTGTTAAACGATGAAAACACATATGAGGTTTGCAACAAAAACCGGACATTAGGGGGTACAGTGCAATTTTAACAAAAAGTAAGGGAAGCGTTGACAAAATCCACGACAAAACCAAGAGAAAAGAATTAGAACATAGAGTAAAATCAGTGGAAAGTCCAGAGATCCCATATATTTATGGTAGCCCTAAGATCCACAAGGAAGGGTGCCCGCTAAGACCGATCGTGGCATCGACGAGATCACCGCAGAGGAGGCTGGAGAAATTTCTTTCCAACATAATGGGAAAATGGGTAGGCTTAGTATCCGAAGGGCATTTAAAACATAACATGAACCTGATAGACGAATTATCCAAAATTAACGTAAAGACTGTAAATTTGCAAGTTTGATGTAACTTCCTGTTCACTAACGTACCAGTAAAGACGACGATGGAAATAATAAAAGAATATGGAGGAGGGGGTCTATACATGCGACATAGATCATGACGTTTTAATAAAACTGCAACAGCGGCCCTCAGCGTTAATGTTTTCAAGGGGCGAAAACCATTATATACAAAAAATGGCGTGGCCATGGGTTCAAGTCTTTCACCAATTCTAGCTAATATCTTTATGGAATGGTTTGAAAAGGAAGAGGTGGGCAAAGTAAATAAAGGGAACTTAAATATCGTAAAATGGGTAAGATACGTGGATGACATCTTGATTATTTACATGAGGGAGAAAGGGAAGATCTACACAAGTTTTTAGAAAACATAAATAAACTAAATGAACACATCAAGTTCACAATAGAAGAAGAGAAGGAAGGAGAAATTCCTTTCTTGGATGTCCTGGTCAAGAGGGAAGGGGAAAATTTAAAATTCAAGGTATATAGGAAGAAGACACACACCAATTCATACATACATAGGTTCTCCAGTCATAGGAAAGAAATAAAAATAGGATTAATGACAGGGTTGGCCATCAGGGCTTATAGGATTTGCAGTCCCGAATTTTTAGACGAAGAGTTGGATTACCTGAGGGAGAGTTTTAGGAGATTAGGCTACCCTAAGTATTGGTGGGAGTGGGCACATATCAAAGCAAGGAAAACTATTTTGGGGAGAGGGAAAGGATTGAAAAGGAACATTTGGTAGGGAAAAAAATAATTACAGTTCCGGACAACAACTCTATTGCACCCATCAACAGAAAGCTAAATAATTTCAAATTGATAGGCAGCTACAAAACACCATTAGGAATAAAATAGTTAGAAACAAAAAGTCAGAGGGGAAGAGATTAGAGGGGGTTTATATGGCAGCGTGTTAGACTGTGAAGAAGGGTACTATGGAAACTGGCAAATCATGTAAAGAGCGAAGCAAACAACATCTGCAGAACATAAGGCATTATAATCAGACGTCGGCAGTTGCAAACACTGTTGGGAAAATGACCACAAATAGACTGGGAAAATATGAGAGATTCTGTACAGGAACACCAACAGCCAGACTGGTTATAGAGAACGCCTTCATAACATGCCCCAACAACACAATGGCAGGGAACACTGGAAACGGCTTTGAAGACAGCATATCTAGAAAATCATAAGCCCACAGTAGCAAGGAAACGAAGAAAAAACCCAAGAGAACGCACGGGAAACGGACATCTGGAACCAGGAAGGAGGCAGAGAAAGGCCAAGATCAAGAGGGGGTGGGGTCACAGAGAAGGAGCTAGGCGATTATAGGGATTGCGTACCCAGCACATAGATATAAATACAGCTGGACTATGCGTTTGCTCACTGTACAGATACTTGATAATGGGGACTGTTTGTCCAAGAAAGACTGTAACTTTTCTGAATAAAAACCCATTAGATACCATCCAGTTTGAATGAGGTTCCTTTAGTAATATATATATATATATATATATATATATATATATATATATATATATATATATATATATATATATATATATATATATATATATATATATATATATATATATATATATGTGTGTGTGTGTGTGTGTGTGTGTGTGTGTGTGTGTGTATATTCACGAAAAGTTAAGTCTCCCTTAGCCACTCCCCAGAACGGTTATGATCTAAAATCAACCCAAATTCTCGTGGAGAAACATAAACACAAACAAAAAATAAATGATATTGTTATGAACCACTTTTGGTTCAACTTAGGTTATTAGAAATACAAAAATATCGGAACTGGAATGACTGTAGAAATTGAGGCAGGCAGACAAAGAGAGAAGGAACTAGACGAACAAATAAAATTACAGC
>NC_089794.1:59923950-59931450 GCF_040412425.1 Macrobrachium rosenbergii | reverse complement strand
TTAGGCGCGAATAAATTCCCACGTGTGGGACAAGACGAAGTCAGCTTGCATTGCTGAAATTCTCTCAGTGTAGTTAGAATTCGAGTTAGGTGTTAGGAAAGCGAAATTTAAACTCCGCTGATAGGGAAAATTACTAGGTCGTTTCACTGTTATCCTCTCATCTCGGGAAATTCCCCGGAATCCCAGACGGTCTATAAATAGACGGGTCCATTCACACAGAATCTAAAAATAACTCCGGTGATGGTCAGACGTCCTGCACCCCCCCACCACCGCCCATGCCCACGTGTGTAGCATTTTTTTTTTTCCATTCATATCTCAGCAAACATTTTTGTTTGGGTTTTTCCCGTTAGTAATTTCTAAGTCCTAATGGATGAATCGTATTTCCAAGTCCTCAGAGACTCCTACTAAAATTCTACATCGCATGTGGCGAGAATTCCTCATCCAAAAATTCCAAGTCCTCAGAGACTCCTAAAAAATTCTACGTCGCACGAGACGAAAATGCCTCCAAATTCCACAATTCCAAGTCCTAAGAGACTCCTAAAAAAAAAAAAATTCTACATCGCACGAGGCGAGAGTTTCTCAACCAAAATTCCAAGTCCTCAGAGACTCCTAAAATCCTACGCCGCACGTGGCGAGAATTCCTCCAAATTCCACAATTCCAATTCCTAAGAGACTCCTAAAAAAAAATTCTACGTCTCACGAGGTGAGAATTCCTCAACCAAAATTCCAAGTCCTCAGAGACTCCTAAAATTCTACGTCGCAGGTGGCGAGAATTCCTCACCCAAAAATTACAAGTCCTCAGAGACTCCTAATAAAATTCTACGTCGCACGTGGCGAGAATTCCTCAACAAATTCCAAGTCCTCCGAGACTCCCCCAAAAAATTCTATGTCGCGAGAGGTGAGAATTCCTAATTCCTGCGGGAAACCCAAAATCAAGTCCTTTTGAGACATTATTTTAGTGTATTTCACACACATCTAAGCTCTTACGGGACTGATCATTCTAGTTCGTTAGAACAACTCCTTAACTTCACGCTACAGCCGGCCAAGTCCGAGCGTGACAAAATCCAACTGCGTCTTCTGAGACGCATATTAAAATTTATTCGCCACGAACAACCACGTCTTTCCTTCTCTCTGTCTCGCATGATCAAGTCTTGAGAAACAAAGAGACGTACCACATGGGTGGAGTTTGGGGGAAGGGGATATTATACTAAAATGTAAGCCATATTTATTTAGACTCGGTATTTCTGTACAAATACCTTTTTTAAACAGTGCAAGTTTAAAAGGTGTGTAACTTATTTGGAATAAAATTGTTTTAGAAGTATTTTTTGATGAAGTGACTTGTTGTACGGTGCCAGGCAAAAAGTTTTTTAAAAATTGAAATTAAATGGGTTTTGAAATATCTGTATTTCATAATTATGTAATTTGAACATTTGTTTTTTTTTTAATTAAAGGGTTGTAAAATCATAAAAAAATTATTGAGTAACTTATTAAGAAAGTTTAAGAATTTGTTTATTGTTAAAATAAGAAAAGTTATTTAAATGAATCATCTATTTTAAGGTAAATTTAACATTTCTTCTAAAACACTCTACTTATTTGCCAAATCCATAAATTCCACTCAATATTGCATTTCAAATTTTCAGTACTATCTTTCCTTCCGAAGGTTTACCAGTCATTGTAAGTACAAGCAATTTTGATTTTACTTGGATAGCAATTAAAATAAATTTTGGTACATAACATAATAACCCAGTGTTTTCGCAGAACTTAAAAAAAAGTGAAATACAGTCTTACATTTGTTTTGACGGCAGTGATAAACTTTGTTATAAATGTCCAGTTTAGTTGCTAGTGAAATTATAGTAAATTATCCATTTGATTTTTTTTTTTACTAACATTCATAATATGCAGTTTTTTTTCACAAAAAGAGAGGGATGTTCAATATGAAAACACCTGAGATGTATACGTAAGAAATTTCCAATTTATAATTCAAGACATGCTAGTATGGAGGTAAGAAAATACTTGAAGTAATTTATAAAATAAAATAAATATGATATACTCAATAGATTAAAACCATGATTGAAAATATTCTTTTCACTGATAAGTAAACCGTTGGAAGGAGAGGTTCTTGTGATTAAGGAATCGTATACGTATGGTATTTGTCTCCTTAAGAAAGGGTGGCTTCAAAAGGCCACCAGTCCGTTTTTTTTTTTTTTTTTTTTTTTTAAGTTCTGCATGTGCGGGATTACTAGCCCAGTACCTTGAACAACTGAGGTTTACGTGCTGACTTTGTCTACCATTTCCTATTAGAAAGAAGTAGGGCTTTATTTGAATTCTTTGGCATTATTATTATGTCCCTTATTCATTAAAAATTTTAATTTAAAAGTTAAAATGTCTTCGAATAATTGGAATAGAGTAGAGGTTAATGTAAACGTAGAATAAGTGTAATAAAATGATATTTGAAGAAAAAAAAATCTTGTCATCTTAGAGCAGACGGTAAGAGGGAATGTAGCGTCAGGAAATCATACAAATTCAGATGCGATAATATTTAGGCACAAATGATTATATGAAGATTAAATTTCTTAAAACAAAAAAGAAAACAAAAACTTTCAAATTCCCTGTCAAAATTTCTCTGGATCCGTTGAGGTTTCGATTAAGTCATTGATCGCGGGAGGACTAGCGGAGCATTAAACAAATATCTCCTTTTGACTTGGCTTCCTGCAACAAAATTTGAAAAGAACCCTCTTTCTCTGAGTGTTCTCCTTTATATTATCTCTTCCTTCTCCTCCTAGTTTTTATTTATTATCCTTCCTTTTCCTTCTAGTTTTTCCTTTATATTACCTCCTAGTTTCCTCTAGGTTTCTCATTTATATTAAAGTTTCCCCTTTATATTATCTCTTCCTTCTCATCCTAGTTTATCCCTTCCTTTTCCATCTAGTTTCCTCCTTTATATTATCTCTTCCTTCTCCTAGTTTTCTCATTTATATTAACCCTTCCTTTTCCATCTAGTTTTCCCCTTTATATTGTCTCTTTCTTCTCCTCCTAGTTTTCTCATTTATATTAATCCTTCGATTTCCTTCTAGTTTTCTCCTTTATATTATATCCTCCTTCTCTTCCTAGGTTTCTCATTTATATTAACCCTTCCTTTTGCCTCTAGTTTCCTCCTTTATATTATCTCTTCCTTCTCCTCCTAGGTTTCTCATTTATATTAACCCTTCCTTTTCCTTCTAGTTTCTCCTTTATATTATCTCTTCGTTCTCCTCCTAGTTTTCTCATAGTTTTCTCCTTTTATACCTCTTTCTTCTCCTCCTAGTTTTCTCATTTATATTAACCCTTCTTTTTCCTTCTAGTTTTCTCCTTTATATTATCTCTTCGTTCTCCTCCTAGTTTTCTCATTCTTTTCCTTCTAGTTTTCTCCTTTATATTACCTCTTCCTTCTCCTCCTAGGTTTCTCATTCGTTTCCATTTAGTTTTCTCCTTTATATTGTCTCTTCCTTCTCCTCCTAGTTTTCTCATTTATATTAATCCTTCGATTTCCTTCTAGTTTTCTCCTTTATATTATATCCTCCTTCTCCTCCTAGGTTTCTCATTTATATTAACCCTTCCTTTTGCCTCTAGTTTCCTCCTTTATATTATCTCTTCCTTCTCCTCCTAGGTTTCTCATTTATATTAACCCTTCCTTTGTCTTCTAGTTTTCTCCTTTATAGTTCTCCTCCTAGTTTTCTCATTTTATATTAACCCTTCATTTTCCTTCTGGTTTTCTCCTTTATGTTATCTCTTCCTTCTCAAAGTTTTCTCATTGATATTAACCCTTCCTTTTCCTTCTAGTTTTCTCCTTTATATTACCTCTTCCTTCTCCTCCTAGGTTTTTGTCTAGTTTTCTCCCTTTATATTGTCTCTTCCTTCTCCTCCTAGTTTTCTCATTTATATTAATTTATTTTCCTTCTAGTTTTCTCCTTTATATTATATCCTCCTTCTCCTCCTAAAGTTTTTCATTTATATTAACCTTCCTTTTTTGCCTCTAGTTTCCTCCTTTATATTATCTCTTCCTTCTCCTCCTAGGTTTCTCATTTATATTAACCCTTCCTTTGTCTTCTAGTTTTCTCCTTTATATCGCGTCTTCCTTCTCCTCCTAGTTTTCTCATTTATATTAACCCTTCATTTTCCTTCTGGTTTTCTCCTTTATGTTATCTCTTCCTTCTCAAAGTTTTCTCATTGATATTAACCCTTCCTTTTCCTTCTAGTTTTCTCCTTTATATTGTCTCTTCCTTCTCCTCCTAGTTTTCTCACTTATATTTACCCTTCCTCTTCCTTCTAGTTTACTCCTTTATATTATCCTTCTGTAAGTTCTGAGTGTGTATGTGTGTGTGTGTCTTGCAGTCTTTTCTGTCATCTGTCTCATGTTTTGGAACTAAAATAGATAAATTGCTTAAAGGATCTTCGATGTCACTGAAGTTGGGAACAACAGTTTTATTTATTTCATTTACAGCTGTACCCTTCTCCAAAGGATTAATAGAAAAATAAAGAAGTGATATCATGGATGAACATATAACAGCCGATTATAATACCAAATATGCCGCCATGCTATACCTGACCTGTGTTTTTCGTTCAGCTGAGCTGAGGGGTTTGAAAATACCAATTTCTTCACATAGAGTCGTCTATGTGCCGATGACCGTTTAATGAAGCTACAATTATCCCATTTTCGATGCTGTAGGCTACTCTTGGTAAATTTACATCACCCAAAGTAGTACCCCTACACGTTTCTCTATTTTGCTTATGAATATTTGGCATATGTTTTCTTATTTATATCTTATATGTTGTGGTATACACATAGTAGGATTCAATAATTTTCTTTTCATCTTTTCTGAGTTTATCAATTTTGTCAGGTAAGGTTCGTAGATTTCGATTTGTTTTTGTGAGTGGAAAAAGTCAATAATATTTGGAGGAAAAATAAAAGAGAATAGAACCCTATAGATCACTACTAGAGACGGGAACAGGAAGAGACAGTGCAATCAACTATAGTGGATATATAAGGTTTATAAGAAAAAATAAAACTTTACTATTCCAGTACTTCTTTGTTAATGCATTCTTCATTATTTTGTATTTCATTCTCAGCCATGCAAGTCAGCTTGATTGCGAAGCAGTAAATCCCCAAAAATAAAAGAGAAATGTATTTTGGAATACATTATAAAGTATACCGTTCCTTGTGCCACATATTAGATTTCGCTTTATTTTGGAGACGGAGGTGGTAGGGAGAACCACAAGTATTAAAACTCATCACCTATGTACTAAGGACTTTAGCCCTCTCAGCATATTCACTATTATATGTGCATAACAATGCAACATATTTCATTGTCTATTTCTTTTAGAATTCAGTTTTATTTTTGTGCTGAAAACCAAGGAGAAATCGAGTTATGGTGACTCTTTGTTCGAAATGCAAACGAAACAAGAGGGTTATTCGCACGAACGACTAGAGTTTTGTTCTCTCTTTTTTGTTTATACCATAGATTTTTTCCTCCTTAGTCAAGTAGTGCCGTCAGTGCACCTCACGCAGTGCGCTGTAGGCACTACTTAAGGTTCTTTGCAGCGTTCCTTCGGCCCCTTGCTGCACCCTCTTTCATTCCTTTTACCTACCTCCGTTCATATTCTCTTCCTTCCGTCTTATCTTCCATCCTCTTCTAGCAATTGTTTCATAGTGCAACTGCGAGGTTGTCCTCTCTACACCTTTAAAACCTCTTTACTCTCAATTTCTCCATCACCTTATAGGTCCCAACGCTTGGCTTTTGGCCTCAATTTTATATTCTATTCCAGTCCATAGAGTTAAAAATTTTTTAATCAATCATTCAGCGTAGTCAATCACATTTATGCGCATTCTCTTGATGCTTGTTCAGCTGCACCTTCTATAATATGTTGTACAGACGGGGTGAGTAAGAGGCAGCGTCTGGGTATTTACTAATTTATTGTCACAAATTTCTGACAAGACATGGACTTCCGCGAACGGAAAGGTAGCATCTAACATCAGAGCAAAAAGGCATAATTTTACGGTCAGGTGTGTTTTCTGACACCTGAAAACAATTAACAATTCTTTGTACAAAACAAAGTTCTTCATTACATATGGTTCGAAAGCTTGAAGTGTTTTACATTTACATATGGTTTTGGTTTTACAAATGATATACTGTAGTTCCTGCAAACACATGAAAATCACTGCTTCTTTGATTTGTGTTTTCTGGGGAAACTCGGTGTTCTGCGGTAGGCCAAGTTTGTTGTTTTAGACGGCGGATGCCCGGAGGACCTAAGTGGGGTTCTACAATATAATATCCCTACCATACTAAAGAATTTAAATTCATTCTCCGACAACATATTTTAATACATAAAACTTTCCTAGAAAATAATGTTTCCCCAAATGCGAAGTCTATTAGTCATAGAAATGTTTTGCATATTGTACCCAATTAAAAGTTAAACTACCGTTGAAAGTCTTATCGTCTGAAGTTCGTTATAACAATAATGAAGAAAAATAATCATGGGATCCTACGCATCGATTGTATTATATAAACTGGAATACGGAAAATCATTACTATAAATATCACACTTATGAGTAAAGTGGATATAAGAAGGCAAGAAAAAAAATAAATAAATAGATACTTTTAAATCACTTAGTATGAGTTATCTCTGACTGGTTTGACATTAAACAAAATGAAAGTCAATGATTCTTATGCTTAATGCAATTAAAATGCGTTTTCTTGCTTTGATTTGATTTCTTCTTCCAGGCTCAGAGAGAGAGAGAGAGAGAGAGAGAGAGAGAGAGAGAGAGAGAGAGAGAGAGAGAGAGAGAGAGAGAGAGAGAGAGAGAGAATATATTATAACTGATTTCAATACAGTAGGGTGAGGATTACCTCGTCGAGGACCTACCGTTTTGGTGGTCTATGTTTTGACTGAGCAACGAACATTCACACAATCGACTAACAACTAAATACAAAAATCATAGCTGAGGTCAACAGAGGCACTCTGAATTTTAGGGATCGAACGTGGAGAGAGAGAGAGAGAGAGAGAGAGAGAGAGAGAGAGAGAGAGAGAGAGAGAGAACAAATTATCTCCCTTCCCATGAGAGAGATATAATAAATAGAAAAACAGTAATGAAATATCCCAGCCGAGAGGGCTCATAATTACTAAATGGATAAAAGGAAAAAAAATATATATTCTCTATATTTCCTTTCAGATAAGGATTTCTCTGATGTGAGAAATTGTGCTAAAATTATTTTATAGCAGGTTGCCAGTTCAATTATCTCTCAGCCGTAGTCTAACTCATAACTGAAGCTATTGGGAGCTACAGAATACTTTCGAAAAGTTTCAGACAAAAAAAAAAAGTCTTCATTGAAAGTAATGTGAAGTAACATGAAATCACGGGCAAAAGAGTGATGAAATCACAAAGGGGTAGTAAAGCCCAGCCACAAGAGACAGATATGGAGGTCAGGGGATACAAAGGAAGGGGTAGGGCTTAGTACTTTACTC
>NC_089794.1:59808950-59918950 GCF_040412425.1 Macrobrachium rosenbergii | reverse complement strand
TGAAATTTTCATAAAGAAAAACATTATCTCTTCAGTTTTGATATTCGGAAAGCTGCTGTTAGTCAGATAAAGTCTCGTTTGAGTTGAATGCTGTGTATAACCAGAGTCAAGAGGCAATAGGAGAATGAGTCAGAGAGAGATTAATCCAAGGAAGCCATTTCTGTATACTAACCGAGCCAAATAACTAAGATTTAATTAGCAATCATTTACAAGAATTTGAAAGAAATTCTGAGTTCCAGGAATATAGACTATTTACTTGCTGAGCACTTTGAACCTTCCGGATAAACACACACACACACACACACACACACACACACACACACACACACACACACACACACACACATATATATATATATATATATATATATATATATATATATATATATATATATATATATATATATATATATACTTTTACAAATATTACTGCTGTTCGCCCTCTTAACTTTTGATTGTAAATAATATCAGCCTGACTGAGACCGGGAAAAGACATTGTCTAGATTAGAAGCGTCTTCAGTTCAAACTTTAACGTCCGTTGAAGAGGATAGGTAGCATTTAGCCATTTTTCCCCTATAGGAAAATTCCCATATCAGCCTTAAAAATAGGTGGTCCTAAGGCCCCTTTTTCCTTCCTACCTGTCTCTTGGCAAATGTTTTTAACAAGAACGCGGACGCCTGGGGTGACTGTTCTTGACCTAGGCCGGTCAGGGAACTTCAGAGAGAACCAAGCTGTCGAAGAGACAACACGTCCGGTTGGACCTCTTCCCCCTTTCTTTGTCTATTATTCTATTACTGAAGTGAAGAAGCAATTGCAAGGACTCCTCGTCGGTCGTTGGTGCGCACAGCGTTCGTCCTAAGGTAAAGTCGTTTTTTTTTTTCAAAACTTCGCCCATTCTTTTATCTTTTTTTCTGTATTTCGCATTTCCTTTGTTTTTTCCTTCAGCCACCACTATATGGTATATGTGTTTACGAAGTCTAGATTAATATATAAAAACCCAAAAAATATTTATTATCTTGTTAGCTTCAACCACGTTATTATAGTAAAATACCTAGGTTAGGGTAAGCAAAACAGTTTTAAGTCGCGATGATTTTTGTATGTTTTTGCGATTCGATGTTGGGAAGAACCGTTGAAATTTGAAATCTAAAATTCATCTCAAATATTCATGACAACGCACACGTCATAATGACGTTACTTGGCCCCTAACTGGCGACACCTTTGGCTAATTAACGACTGTCTTTGAGGTTAACTTTTGGCTAAAAGGTCCAAGAGGTGGCAGGTTACGTGTATTAGCAGCTGGAAAAGTCCAGGCAGAGGCCGTAAAAATTATTAGTAAATTGAATAATAAATGATCAGCGCAGGAGATATGACACGTAACAATACATATATATATGCTATATATTATATATATATATATATATATATATATATATATATATATATATATATATATAAATATCATAATATATATATATATATTATGAATCACGAATATATATCTATATATATATATAGGAATATATATATATAAAATATATATATATATATATATATATATATATATATATAGGAATAAAATATATATAATATCTTAGGCACATATATATATATATATATATATATGCATTATTATATATAAATATATATATATATATATATATATATATATATATATACTTTTATTTATGTATGTATGACGTTTATATGTATATATCAATATATATCCCTTAGTATTGGATAGTATCATAAATGAAATTTATATATATATGAAATATATATATAGCTTTAAATATATATATATATATATATTTTATATATATGGCAATTTTTATATATATTTTCGCCAGGATATATATATATATATATAAATATATATAAATATAAAAATAAATATATATATATATATATATATATATATATATTTATATGGTTATATATATATATATATATAGGAGGATATATATAAATACATTTTATGGAAAATATCAAAATAGTCACATATTTTTTTTATAGAATATATCCTTTATATATATATATGTGTTAAAAGTGGAAATATATATATAATTATTATTGTTATTCAACATATTCTTAATTGCCGTGTTAGGTAATAGTTTTTTTTAATCGATTTGTATATATGTTGGGAAGAACCTTATTTGAAATCTAAAATTCATCTCAAATATTCTTTTAAGGTTAATTATAACTGGCGACCTTGGCTAATTAACGACTGTCTTTGAGGTTAATTTTATATAGGTTACGTATATTCTTGGTCTGCAGGGCCGTAAAAATTATATAAATTGAATAATATAGCCGAGATACATATATATATATATATATATATATATATATATATATATATATATATATATATATATATATATATATATATATATATATATATATATATATATATATATATATATATATATATACAATTACTAAAATGATTACATAATTACTTTTTTAAGAGGAAGTATGCATACTAGGTAATAGTTTCATATTTGAAAATAACGTAAAAAATATATATAAGAGTACATGTTCTATTTCTTTTCTTTGTGACTTCTCAGCGATAAATTACTCTACGAGAAATTTACTCTGAACTATAATTAACGAATAAGTGCCCCACAGGGAACAATAAATCCTTCGTAAGCTATATCTTTAAATATGCCGTAAAAAACGAGTGAAAACTAATTTTTTATGCAAATATGAGACAAAATGTAGCCTTGAATGTTGGTTTACAAAATATCGGAAGACCATTTTCCATAATGGGACCGGATCTCATGCTAATGAAGCCGCCCTTGAGTTTCGGAAAAAGCGGAAGAATATAACAACGACAAAATAATGGGACGGGGACGGAGATTGATTAGGACGTCCCACCATTACTTTATGATAGAAAATTATTTATTTCATCATAGTTACTGTTATTCATACAACTGCTGTTACTAACATTATTATTTTGCTGCCCTACCAAAACAAATGAATCACTACAACACCCACATATATGTTTAACCCTTTTTGTTGTTCTACAGTACAGATCTTGCTTTAAATATTTACTTTCCAATTTCGTTCCATGACTCAGCTGTTTTGATAGATATTATACTCACTTGTGATTAATTCATGACTTTCAATCTTATTGTCGGTACTTAAGGCTTCACGTTAATGTTATCTACAATTCCCAATGCTGAATGTTTTCACTAATATTTCTTCGAATATATGACTTTAAAATGTAATTGGCTAAACAGCACAAGACATATGAAATGGCATTTAGTACAAACTCTCTTTTCTAGATCTTGTTTTTCTAAGCATTGATAAACTCTGTTCCAATAGACTTCTCTGACTTACAGAAGCACTGGAACATTTCTGCGCTTTTCACCGTGTATAGTAAATACACATGAATAAATTATTTAATACTCTGCTGTCCCCAAACGTCATACGCTCTAACTGATATTTGCCTAACCAAGGCTGATGAAAGCCACCCATGAGTTCGGCATCTAATATTCAGTGGCAAGCAGCCATCCTTCAAATCGCTAGGTTCAAGTTACCCAACACTGCTAATTGAAAGACCAGGGGTTTATCCAGCATGAAATTGTCATATGTAGTGTCTGCGCACATGTTTAAATATATATTAAGCTGTTTATGAAGATGATATCTTTAGGATCAATATCTTCTAAGGCGAAAGTCGTTACTTCAGATATATTATAATTTCAGTTCAAATTTTTTATTTATCTTAAAATTTTTATTCTTTTTACTTAGGACATTTTAAATACTTTTCTTCGTGATTTGTCTACATTTCAGTTTTTGTCATTTATCAGGTATTCTTTCGATTCTGCATCTGCATATACATAAAGCTGTTCTTACCCACTTGCAAGTACTCTTGAGTAAGTATATCCTAATTACTTATAATTGACACCTAGTCACAAGTACTACGTAGAAATTTATCGAAGCCATTCAACATCAGTTTATTTGATTCTTACCTTCTCTACCCAGAGGCATATGAAGTCTATGAATAATTGCCGTTCGCATTAATTTTATAATTAGTAACTAAATTCCTTTACGAAATTAATTTTTCTAAAAGAGTTCTTACAAGATGAGAGACGAAATTCAGAGCATTCTTAACAATGAATGCAAGTTCCCCTACTTTATTTTATGTGAAACTTTAGAGAGTAGCTGTCCTTCCGTTTGATTAACGTTCATGGGCACACACACACACACACACACACACACACACACACACATACAGTACATATAATCAAACACCACAAGGAAGCACTTAAACACATGTAGATTTTGACCAGCATCTGCTTTATCACTAGCTAAGCCATCTTCAGAGTACTGTGCATGATGGCGGAACAGTACTGTAGATTTGAAAATACCAACGGCTAGGTAACAAGCATTAGCACCTGATAGGTGTTTGTAGGCATGATCCTACCTCATTATTGACAGGTCAGATTTTTTACAAATTTTCTGAAACTCCTATTTTTTTTTCCCGTCTATCAAGTACCATCCTTGAAATTAAACGCCTTGCGTATTTATTTTGAGATTAATGGATCAAGTTTATGCATTCCATGACTAATGATTATATTCTTGTTGAAGCTTTCTTTTATAAAGCTAGTTTCAATAATGTTTCTTTTTAGTGCATCATTAGAATAAACTATCTTTTTCGCTCCTGCCCAGCAGAATGTATGTTTGTTTTCACTGACATTTAAAAAAATCCACTGTTCACCCGTGTTTTTTTTATTTATTTATTTATTTATTTTTACAAATCTTTAATGATGTTGTATTCTCTTTCCCAGTGCTTTTCCGGTTTGACTAACATGAAATTTATTACAAGAATTATATGGAATATGGTATACACATCCTTTCGTACTGTCGGGCGAGTTCTTTATAAATACAAGTTTCACTGTTTTATTGGTCTTTAATGCAACATTAACTCCAAATTTCTTAGGAACATGTGGAATATCTTTTAATTATTATATGAAGTATAAGCAGGTTTTGATGTTATAAAGTTCTTTTTGTTAACATAAAATGACTTTTTAGCCACTTTTAATTTATTCTCCTAGTCGAGTGTCAGGATATTTAAATTTCTTGCCTGTATTCCTAATCATATCTATTTTATCATCAGTATGACTAGAAATATAAGCAAGAAAAAATATACTCTGCTTCTGTATTAAACAATGCATTAAAAGTGGTAAAAGAGACTTTTTATGTTAACAAAAAGTCTTTTTTACCACTTTTAACGTTAACTCTCCTATGTTAACGAAAAAGAAATTTATAACAAAATACTTGTTAGTATTATCTTTTAACAATTAAACAAAAAAATTTTCCATCTTCTTAAGAAGTTTATAATTAATTAATGTTGCAGTTACGAACAACAAACCAGTTAAGCATGTACTTATAAAGAACTCGCCAGACAATATGAAATGGCGTGTACACCAGATTCTATGTAATTCATATGATAACTTTACATTTGTTGAACTGGAAAAGCATTAGGAAGGAAATTAAAACAGCATATGATATGTTACTGGAATTTTTGTACATGTCAGTGAAACCAAGCATACACTCAACTGGGCAGGAGCAAAAAAGATAGTTTATTCTAATGATGCACTAGAAAGAAACATCACTGAATCTAGTTTTATAAAAGAAAGTTTTAGCAAGAATATGAACATCAGTCATATAAACTTGATCTATTAATCTCAGAATAAATATGCAAGGATTTTAATTTCAAGGAAGGTACTTGCTAGACGGAGAAAAGGGTAATAGAGGTTCCAGGGGGATTTGTAAAACTTGACCTGTCACTAATTAAGAACGACCCGTCTACAAACTCCTTTCAGGTGCTAATGCTTGTTTCCTAATGGTTAGTATGTTCATAATGTATAGGTTACTGCCCCGCTACCATTGATATTATGAATTTCTACCACTTTGTATCAGTCGTCTGAAGATGGCATAGTTAGCAAAGAGGCTGAAACCAGTCAGGATTTACAACCATGTATCCTTTCTTACCCACGATGTTTGATGTGTGTATGTGTGTGTGTATGTGTGACAAAAATTTCTATGATGTACCAAGAAAACTCAGATTTAATTATGTTCCAGAAATTAAATTCAATATCATCCGAACAAATCACTTACTCTGGGTAGTTCGTTTAGATTCAAGGATAAACTTGACCCTTTGATGACCTCATGTGTTGTACACAAATTAATTGCCGTAGACGTAATCTAGGGACCTACGTCGTATTAACGCATTGAGGTCTACTGGTCCTTGCTGAGTCGGGTTTTGGGTTTGCCACAAAGCAGCGTTAGCTTAGCCCTATCGTACTGCAGCTCAGGTTCCAACTTGTTTAGACTTTGTATGGCCCAGTGGATAACGCCCTTGCTTTCCACCTGAGAGACCTGGGTTCGATCCCGACGTGAGTCAGAAGTTTATTCTGTTCCCACGTGATTGTGTGTTGATGATTTCTATCTTATTCACTCAGTACGATAATTGAATGAAATGTTGTCTATTTTATCATTGGGAGTCGGGAAGTTGGGAAAACTTCGCTGGTATGCAATGACAGTTAGCTTGCCCAGGAAATAATCCTTGTTGGTTCCGAAACTTTTAGATCTTGTTGGATAACGCCTTTGCTTTCACCAGAGACCTGGGTTGATCCCGACGTGAGTCAGGGATTTATTTCTTCCACACGTGATTGTGTGTTGAAATTTAGAAATCTTATTTATAAGGGGGGATAATTATGAATGAAATGTTGTCTATTGTCATTGCTGAGTCGGCTTTGGGGAAAAGTGATGGTATGCAAGCAGTTTTGCCCAGGTAATTTTTTTGTCTGCTGCTTAGGCAAAAAATGTATGGCCCAGTGGATAACGCCTCTGTGTTTGATGAGATAAGACCTGTTCGATCCCGAGTGAGAAGGGAAATTTTTTGAGTTCCACACTGAGATGTTGATGATTTATATATATTCAACCATATATATATATATATATATATATATATATATATATATATATATATATATATATATATGTAATATATATATAGGTATATATATATATATATATATATATATATATATATATATATATATATATATATTAGATGATTTTCCACAATGAAGATGAAGGAGAAACCAGAGGAAAAGGAAATAGAGTTCTTATTTGTCCCAACAGTTTCTGCCCTCCATCAGGCCTCTTCCGGGGAACTTTATTGACTAATCAGTTTAAGAAAAACATATACCGGACATATGTTTACATTTGGCTTCAAGACTTACATAAAACAAACAACACAAATGGTTAACGATGCTTACAACTGTCACAGGATAATATAAAATATAAATTGTCTAGTACATAGTTCGTCCAATAGAAAAGGTTAATAATATAAACAGGTAATATGAATACCTAATCAATATATTACATATTTTGTACTGGTTTTTTCATATAGAAATAGCGGGTCTGTCCTGAATAAGCCTATACTGCCATTAAAGTTATTGTTTTACTATATTGAATACATGTTTCTATTAGATTTGTTTTCTATAAAATTATTGTTTCTGAACAGGATTCTTGCTTGATGGAGGGCGAAACTGTTGGGACAAATTAAGAACTCTATTTCCTTTTCTCTGGTTTCTCCTTCATCTTCATTGTGGAGTGCATCGTAATATTTTATCTTCGTGATTGAGAAGAATATAACTAAATATATATATATATAGTATATATATATATATATATATATATATATATATATATATATATATATATATATATATATATATATATATATAGATAGATAGAGAGATATAGATATACACACACAGCTAAAAGCCATTAGGAAAATAAAAAGAGTACCAAGCGCTTTTGTATTATTTTAACACATTTTGAGTGTTCTCCTTCCTTTATTTTTGCTGTGACACTGGCTGATATATTGTCACTAGCCATTTTGTGACATATAAACATATATATACAGTATGTATATATATATATATATATATATATATATATATATATATATATATATATATATATATATATATATATATATATATATATATATATATATATATATATATATATATATATATATATATATATATATATATGTGTATATATGTAATATATATATATATATATATATATATATATATATATATATATATATATATATGTGTGTGTGTATGTATGTATGTATATATGAGAAAATAGATATATTCCTTTAAGAAGAACATATTCATGTATATATATATATATATATATATATATATATATATATATAAACATCATCCAGTAATAAAAATATATGGAAAATAGAATGTTCTTTAAGAAGAACTTCAGCAGACATCATCCATGGAATGATAAAACATTGTGTGGCCTGCGAGAGAGGAAAGAAAATGAGGGACCAGAGGGGCAACCGAGGAAACTTCTGGGGAGGAGCGTTCGAAGAGTCGGCACAAAGAAATCAAAAGAGGATGAGAACGCTCCCAGATGGCTCACTTTTATTTTTCTTTAGCCCCTGTGAGGTGAAAGGAGAGGGATAACACAGAAGGGAGGGGAGGCGGGTGCGAGATCGACGCTGAAAGAAATAAAAGAAGTGAGTTGGCTATAAATTGATTGGGGAATTGTTTTACCCAGAGTGAAAGAAGCGCCTTCCGCAGTGAACGGCTGGAAACGCTGTATTGGTTATAAACAGTGGCCTTTTTTAGGAGAAATAATGTGGGGAAATTATATAAAGACCACTAGATTATTCATAAAGAAGGTTAAATTGTGTCATCCAAACCATAAAAGGTACTTGATCGAAAGAAATTAACCTTGGTCAGACAGACAGACAGACAGACAGAAAAACAAGCCTTCATATGAAAATTAATGTCATAGCAATATTTTAAAAAAACACAAAAAAATAGAATAAAGACGAAAACAAGCAGTGGTTCGTCTAATCATTCTATCTTGAGTGGACCAGCCAGGCATATGGCTGTTATAACTTTTTAAATAAGAAAGTGTGAACTATAAATTTCAGATGATAGTGCTGAGGCCTCAACAGTTGCCGAGGACTTTTTTGAGACAAATCCCCATCTACCCCATCAAGTCCTTTCACACAAAAATTAGCTCCAATGGCGTTTTACTTTCACGAACATTTGTAAAATCGTTTTAGTGTGTGAAGAATATCAGTTATTTTACGATAGAGAACGATTTAAGTTGAAATAGCAATTAACTAGAAAGAAATTCAAAATTTTTTGAGAAATGTTCTTTTTCCTTCAATGGGGAAACCCACTACTTCAAAATCAAATAAAAAAAAATTTAAAACATTACTTTAATTGAACGCATTCCATTAAAATTCTTTTTATACCGGTTAATCCCATTTCCAATTAGGACAGGTCGATTGTGATAATAAAGCAAATAACATTACACTACATTTTTTCCCCTTACAGAAAGTGTCTCATAATAAGCGTTCATTGCCCGGGACATGCAAGATTACAGCAGATACCAAATGGCCGCTGAGTGTGACATAAGAGATTTTGTCTTGTTAATTATACGATAAATAGATCTTCCCATATTAACTACGATATTATAAATATTAGTATATATATATATATATATATATATATATATATATATATATATATATATATATATATATATATATATATATATATATATATATATATATATATATATATATATATTATGACATATGTGTGTGTGTGTGTGTGTGTGTGCTGTATGTATGTGACCTGGGGAGGAGGGACGCTGTGCCAAGGACTAGGATAGCAGAGGAAGACGTCCACAGTAAAGGCATTTCTTTATTGCTAACGTTTCAAGACTTCTGTCTCATTATCAAAAGCTGAGTAACACATTAAAATATGATCATAAAAACAGACCCATACTTAAAATTACAACCTAATTATAATACTGATTTCATTAGCCCAAAACAACGGGAAAAATGTACCAGTTGGAGGAAGCATAAAAGTTGAGTGACGTAAACAAATAATTCCAGGCCAAGATAAAAACTCAAGTCAAGTAGAGAGTTTTAGAGTTAGTTTGATTATTCAACTTTGGTACTGCTAGTTTATTAAACGCGAATCAAAAGATAGGAAGTGAAGAATTAGGAACTTGGGAAAGAACTTCAAATCCCTGTATTCAATTTCAGTTTTACATTTTTCGGCGTTTTCTCGAATATTCGGGAACTCCGGATTAGATAATTTGACTCCAGTTCTATAACTACCCCCCTTATGACAACCAGTTCGAACTTTTAGCAGGCGGCACGAGGCACCCACATACTGTCGTGCACAAAAGGCCGTTCCCTTAGCCACCCAGATAGTGAACAAGAATCCGCTGACTATGAAACACCAAAGCAGTTGAACAAGTAACTAATGGAAGACCCAACAAATGTCGCACCATAAGTGCATATGGGAACAGGAAGGAGGAATTCTTAAGCATAAAATAAAGTCTCCATATTCTGATATCGTTAAGAAAGTGGTCGTAAAGTGTTTGTTGTTGATGATACCTGGTTTAATGGTAAAATTTGCAGCTAGGAAATATGCAAAATAAATATGAAATTTAAAGTGCTTAGGAAGACAGTATTCATGAATTAGTATTTCCTATAGATTATTCCACCTTATCAACAGACATGACTGTCCACAAGATTGATAGAAAACATTTCAGAAACATTGTTCACAGTGGTGTTCTATAATCTGCACAGGCATTTGTACATGCCCTAAGTCACCTCTTGTGGCATGGGTAGCGTCACCTTAAACCTTCGGTATAGACTGCTGTTAATTTAAAAAAATGTCAACACCGTAGTATTGTTTGTGGATTAATAGTTTTCATGAGCATGGCATTCTACATTAACAATAATCACAATTGGACAGAAAAAAGATGATTCAATTCACAGCGCATTTTCGTTGCTGTAACATCACATCGCCAACAAAACCGCCAAACAATACATACTGAAAAAATCATCAGCTATTTACCTCCATTAGACTACCACTTACCCAGAAACTCTCTCTCTCTCTCTCTCTCTCTCTCTCTCTCTCTCTCTCTCTCTCCTATAAATTTTTTTCTTTATCTCTGAATATTTTTTGTCTTTATTGCCAAATATTTTTTCTCTTCTTTATTTCTATCTTTTTACTGAATATGAATTTGTTGCGTGCACCCATAATATGTAAATGTCCAAAAACTGTCATTGGGTTTTATCACACGTATCGCCCACCTTCTCTATGGACGTTGGCCTAATCGCAATTATATACATATATATATATATATATATATATATATATATATATATATATATGGATATATGGGCCCAATATATATATATATATATATATATATATATATATATATATATATATATATATATATATATATATATATATATATATATAGCAGATTGTGGCTGCTACCTCAGTAACGTAGGTGAACTGAAAATTTTTCTAATTTGCTGCTATAAATGTTAGGCTTGCGGATTAGAGCACACCACCGTAAACACTGTTGCTGAGATATTTTGTATCGATCTTGTGGGCAGTCATGTCTGTTGATAAGATACGATAAGCTATAGGAAATACTAATTCATGAATACTGATTTCCTGAGCACTTTTATTCTCATAATTATTTTGCGTATTTCCTTAACTGCACGTTTTATACTTAAATCCAGTATTGTCATCAACAAAAACTTTACGATCACTTTCTTAACGATATTAGAATATGGAGACTTTACTCTATGCTCAAGAAAAATACCAGCTTCCCACTCCTCCTTCCTGTTCCCGTATGCCCTTACGGTGAGACATCTGTTGGGTCTTCCATTAGTTACTTGTTCAACTGCTTCGGTGTTTCATAGTAAGCAGATTAGTGTGCACTCTCTGGATGTCTAAGGGAACGAACTTTTGTGCACGATAGTACCTCCGCCGACTACACTGGGAAAAAAAAAAAATAAATAAATAAACGATGTTTGAAGTCATAAGAGGACCAAATTTGCCTTTGTACAGGAATAAAGATTTAATAGTTCGAGGATCAACTGGAATTAATTTACAGTTAATGAGAGGTGCATATTGTTGAATTAGATTATTCAAAGTGCTGTGAAAAGATTGATTGTGAATCATTTGGAGACTAGCTGAAAACGTCATCTAGGGAACTGTGGTTATCTGCAAATTGGTAATATATTTATTATTTAGAAATTTATATAAATATGTATAAAAAGTCTGGAAGGGTAACAGTTTCTAAATCGTATTTGTATTAAAAAGAACGTTATTTCTTTATTAAATCCTGATCGGCTGGAAGTTACAGTAAAAACCTTGTGGAAGACAGTAACCAATTTAAGGGTAAAACAGCCGTAATACAATACTGATAAGTACATGGTTAATCTGGATGTTGAATCTTTATTCAAAAAGGTAATGCGGGACAATGCCTTTATTTTTAATGGTGTTTCATATGGTCAAGTTGACGGAATGGCAATGGGGTCCCCAGTCGTCCGACTTTTGCCAGTATTTTCATGTGTTCCTTGGAGGAGCATTTGCTGAACGATTGGCCTCTGGTCTTCTTTCTCTTTTTTACTGCAGATATCTTTTTTGAGGCAGAGAAGGGGCTGATATGTTTCTCCTGTATGCTAACATGTCACATTCAAAAGCTAAGTTTACTACTGAGAATGAAACCGACAGCAAGTTACCCTTTCTAAACGCTTTAGTCACTCGAGAAAACAACCGTTTTAATTCATCTGTGTTTAGAAAAAAAGACTTTTACCGGTCAAGGTTTGAATTTTTTTAACTACTGCTATTTCAACCTTAAATTAAACTAATTGGTTACTGTCTTCCACAGGGTTTTTACTTTAACTTCGACCTGGTCTGGATTTTATAACGAAATAACTTTTTTTTTCTAATACTTTTTAGACAACTGTTACCCTTCCAGACTTTTTGTACGTATTCAAATGAATTTCTGGATAATAAATTTATACCCAAATTATACATAACTACAGTTCCTAGGATGGCGTTTTCAGATGGTCTCCAAATGATTCATGATAAATCTTTTTACAGCACTCTGAATAATCTAATTCAACAATATGTTGATTCATCTTTTCACCTTCGCCGAGTGCTGACGTGTTTTTGGACGATCCCGTTCTAATTGTTCCACAGGCAGTTTACCCATCATGAGAATGGCGAGTGCAAGTGTGGATACTAAAGTGCGCTTTAGAACACCTGAAGCGAATTGATTTCGTCGGCCTAAAATTTTCTGTTCGCCCAAATTATGAGAGGGCGTGCTTTGTAATTTTTGACAAAATAGGCTTGAAGGGGATCGACATAGCGGGAGTCTAGCAAATGCCCAACAACAGGGTTATAGTGCAATTTCAGGATCACCTGCTTTTTGAAGAATTCATCTCTAAGTCTGATGAAAAGCTTATTGAGTTTGACACTGGAAAAACAGTAACCGTAGTTAACCTGAGCAGTACATGCACAAATGTTTCCATTCGCTATGCTTCATTTGATATGAAAGATAAGCTCATATTTGGGGTTTTGAGCCGATATGGAAAAGTGTTTTTTATTAGACACAATCGTTTTTCGTATGGAAGAGCAAAAGGTTTGTTGAACTGTATTTGTACAGTTAAGATGGTCGTGAAAAGTAACATTCCATCTTCAGCGAGTATTTGTGGGCATACGATTGCCTTTCTGCATCAGGGCCAAGCGCAAACATGCTATAAATATAGATTAGTAGGAGGGCAGACTGAACTTATTCAACATTACCGATTTCCCTTGTTTATCTACCGAGAGGCCAGTATCGAAGGAAGAGGCACAGAAAAGAGGCATAATTAGTTTAGAAATTGCTGGAGAAATTACACAACGGGTGTAACCAAACCCGGTAATCGAAGAAGATACGATAGCCAATGGGGAGAGCATGAACTCCAGTATAAAGTTAGATAACTTAAGTACTGTGGTAATTGTTGTTGAAAAAAATAGCTACCAGGTAGAACATGTGCAGGCTACTGCACTTTCGGATTACCATGACACTGAACTATCTGTAGAAATCATGAGGTTTTTGAAGGGTTGTTGCATGAAACACAAGAGGTCACTCGAGTAGAGGAAAATATTTTGTTTTCAGCAGCTAATGAAGGCGACTGTGGCAAGTGTACCCAATAATGTAAAGGTCTACAAGAGATGGTGGTGGAAGCATCGTTGCACCGTGAGGATGAGTAAGTGGATGTACTTTTAGATAGTAGAGATGAAAATTTTTCTATTAGTATGGATGCTCAAAGACCAGAAGGTATTACTGAAGAGAAATGGAATTAAAATTGTCTAGGGAATCCTTATCTCAAGAGAAATGGAAAATACAGAAATCAAAGAATGTGTCGGTCACAGTGTTGTAAAAGAAGAAAAAGTTTATTGTCTTTAAACGCAAATTTTCTTGAAAATTGCAATTTTGAATAGCAACGGATTGCATGGTGTTGGTAAAACAAATGAAAGTTGTTCACGCGATGAAATATTATGGTGTTAATATTCTGTTATTGCAAGAACACAATATGAAACGTTTATCAGAACTGAAGTATTTAAACAGTTACTTTGATATTGCTTTTAATCATTTTCTCTTGAAGGGTGGAACGTTGAGTTGCATTTCGAAGCAAAAAGGGTATACAAATTCTGAGGGACGAAATGGATGAAAATGAGCGAATCTTGGGTGTGGAAATATTGTATAACGGTTGTATGATTCCTATTGATAACGTTTACGACCCTGCAGGAACGAACAAGGTGAAGGAGAGAAATGTTGTTTTTTCGAAATGATGTACTGTTCTTTTTAAGGCACAACTCAACCTCACTGATCATGGGTGGAGATTTTAATTGAATGACAACCACAAGAGAATGTAGTGGTCGAACAATAATTTAGAATCAAAGGCCTTAGTTGCCCTCATTAAACAATTGGAATTGAAAGATAATTATCAATTCTCGGGTGGAATTCAGGAATAAATTTATATATTAGTAATGGATATGGATCCAGACTTGACAGAATCTATACTATATGTCATTTCAAAGGTATTGTGGATTCTCAAACTATACCGTTAAGTTTCTCTGCTCACACTGTGGTAGTTTTAAAAATAAAGGTTAATCAGAGCAAAATAGGGAAAAGGATTTGGAAATTAAATGTGCAATTGTTAGAAACTGAAAGCATTGTTGAGATGTTTAAGACTTTGGGAGGATTTGAAATTATCCAAAAGTTACTTTGTAATAGTCCTAGAGCCAGGAGCCATTTATTTGCTGGGGATGGCCAGATTTCTAATAGGGGCATTCAAAACTGCAACTCTTAAATACTGGCAGTGATGGGTTGAGATTTTATTAAGCCTTTTTCTAAAAAATGTGACTCTTTGAACTGGTCGAAAATCTGGAGGTACGTCACATTCTAATGTTAATATCGCAATCAGTTTTGATCGCACAACAAACGTTTATATATAAAAAAAGTGTTGGCAAACGACCACAGAGTCACTGGTAACTTTATAATAAAAGTTGATCTCGAACATAGGTCACCGTGGGTCAAAATTGGTCAAAGTCCTACTAGAAAAGTACCATTTATGAATAAGTCATTTCTAGCCCATTTAAACCATGATATCCTAGGTTTATCCGTATGAAAACACAAGCTTCATAGAGATTCTGTATACAATAAGTTTTTAAAACCAAATAGGTGATGCTTTCAATGATGCAGGGGCAGTCGGGGCAACTATGAATATGGCGTTATTCTGGAACTGAAGTAAAAATTCTTGTTTCAACATTTGCGTATAATATCGCTCAAACTTTGCTTTGTTTTAAGTTATATAATGAATAACACTGTTTTACTTGTCGATTTTTTCTCTCATTTTGTTTTGCTAATTTTGATATATGCTATATTGAATTATTTATTTCAGGGAACGTATTCTGTGATAATCTTCAACTTTGGTACACTTTTGTAGGATATGGCCTTATTCCAATATTTCACATGCCACTCTTTCATGAAGATGGTTCAAGTTTTACCCTGTGTGTTATCATTTAGCAAGAAATTATTTCATAAGTAAGTACTACTGCTTTGACCTATTTCAAAGTACTCTCTTTGCCCCAAAATTTACAATATTTAGAAAAAAATCAAATAATTGTGAAGTACACTGGTAATGAAAATTGTTTTTTTTTTTTTACGATTTTAAGACACATCTGGAGAAAAAGAAATTAAGGAGGAGAGTATAAATGCATAGAACCAATATTCAATCTCATAATTCAGAATCAAACCCCTACCCGCATAACAGACATCAAACAGACAAATTGAATGAAATTTTCGTTTTTACCAAATTCCGCCAGGTTTTCCTTCAAGTGCTTGATGGGTTAATGGTAATTTTTCGCCTATTCGCTCTAGGTTTTCTTCCAGGCGCTGTCAGACGTATGAATAACCTGCAACAATAAACCCCTATAACATCAATTTATGATCAGATTTTACGTGAATTTTAATAATAATTTATGATAATTATTAATATAATTGTTATTTACCTCGATAAATTTAACATTGAAAACCTATATCGGTAATTTCTATAAGCAGAGATCTGCTTTCCACAACCGAGAACGACTTCCCCATCCACGCACGCAACATATATGGTATTTCCTTTTTGTTTATTCGTTCAAAAATGAATTTCCTCATTATTTCGTTTTTCTTTACCTTCTTCTTCATTTTCGTCTTCGGAATTCGTTATAGCAATTGCTTTGTGATGTTAAGGTGACATAATTCGTTATAAAGTCGGTTTAAATGAGGTCTGAAATTAATTATTAGGTAGTTTGGCAATACCACCACCACGCACGCCAACTTCAATATCGTGCAACCACCCACAACAAACTCTCTCTCTCTCTCTCTCTCTCTCTCTCTCTCTCTCTCTCTCAAGGCATCACTCAAACAATCTGGAATGAAATATATTTATGAGTTTTTTAACTACAGCAAGGAAATTCGTGTTAGCATTCTCTCTCTCTCTCTTCTCTCTCTCTCTCTCTCTCTCTCTCTCTCTCTCTCTATCTCTCATTTATAAATTCTCTTTATGAATGGGGTTATACATCAAATCATACTAAAAAAAAAAAAAGAGAATATTTGCTACTGCAAGTCGATCATTCCCTCTCTCTCTCTCTCTCTCTCTCTCTCTCTCTCTCTCTCTCTCTCTCTCTCTCACCATTTAAATCAGATAAGTGTCCAGATATATGCATATATCGTGTTTATTTAAGCAATGAACTGAATTCAAGACAGAATTGTTAGTCACAGGAAAGAAAAATATTTTCAACGATAGTACACATACTTTACATGACAATTCAAACAGAACACAGGAAAACTTTTTGAGTTCTTAAGACAGCAATTGTTGGTCAGCTAGTAATGATATACACAACACAAAACACACACACAATATATATATATATGATATATATATATATATATATATATATATATATATATATATATATATATATATATATATATATTATATAATTTATATATATATATATATATATATATATATATATATATATATATATATATATATATATATATATATATATATATAAATATATATATATATATATATATATATATATATATATATATATATATATATATATATATATATATATATATATATATATATATATATATATATATATA
Source organism: Macrobrachium rosenbergii (assembly GCF_040412425.1). Classification (NCBI taxonomy): domain Eukaryota; kingdom Metazoa; phylum Arthropoda; class Malacostraca; order Decapoda; family Palaemonidae; genus Macrobrachium; species Macrobrachium rosenbergii. The sequence goes on along the minus strand of NC_089794.1, from coordinate 59,901,346 downwards.
TATATATATATATATATATATATATATATATATATATATATATATATATATATATATATATATATATATATATATATATATATATATATATATATATATATATATATATATATATATATATATATATATATATATATATATATATATATATATATATATATATATATATATCACGAATATAAGTCACTTCTCCTTTAAAGCACAATGATGCACCACACAAATGCAATTTACGTATTTCTTTGGAATAAAGGTAGGCATGTTAACAACACTGCTGCCTTACAAAGACAGCATTGCCCCTTCATGGAAGAATCTCTCATTTCTCACCCCTAAAAATAATCTCTTAATCCTCCTCCTTGACCTAGTGACTGCTCAAGCCTCTCTTTCAGGTACTGCCTTCCGAGAAGCCAGATCCCCACTGGATGCATAGATGAGCTGGCAAAGGTGATTAATTCTAAAAGAGAAAATGCCTGGGAGTTAACAACAGAATCACCACGTGGCCAGGGTATACTGCATGGCGACAGCATGGAAAGCATAGAAAATGGACTGCGAGGCATGCTGGCACTGCCACCTAGGGGGAGAGGAAACTTAATCCGCCAAGGTTTTAAAAGACGATGCTAGGGTGGCACTTGTCAGAAATGCTCGGTCTTGGACTTCAGACACTTGTCCCTTTCCTCATCCGCTCCATCAGAGCACCAATTCTCCCATGTGGCTGTTTTGAGCCTGAGTCTTCCTTTGTGGTGAAGCCCCTAATTCATGCCCTCCCTGCTGGCACCAAAGACGAGGTCCCTTGTCTCCTACAGAAAAGTATTGTACCTAAAGCAAGAATTTTGAATCAATCACAACCCTAGTATTCTGTTGAATTTATTTTCCTTTGTAAAGTGCAATCTTTTCAGGAGACCTCATTTTTTTTACAGTGAGTAAATTATTCCAGTTTGTGTTCATTCCAGTACCCAGAATCGAGTTGCTTGTCACCTTATGTGCAACCCCTCTTGATTCTGTCATTCGCTACTTAAACCCGTGTAATTGATCAATGCATTTTCATTTGCAGATGGAGTTGCTAGGTGTGGAATCATCTGTTCACTGCTGTGCAAGTGCCTTGGTTACAACTACTGCCCCCTCACCCAACGGTGTCCTATGAAGTGGATTTTGCCCCTGTTTATGTTATTGCATAAATTACTGTAATTTTAGTTATTTGACAAGAATCTGTTTCCCCTGTCTGGTTTGTGAATTCTCCATTCTTCTAGTTTAATTTGTTAATATAAATATATGCGATTTTAAGTGAACTCAAAGTGTTTATCTGAACTCTCAGCATTGAACTCAAGCCTTCAGTTTAACCTGTTTCTTTATGTTGTTTACCTGAATCTACACTTGCATTCAGAATTGAACCCATATGGTAAGTTCCCTATTCTTTCGAAGGTGAATCTCTAACATTGGTGACCCTTGCTAGAATTCTTGTAGCCTTGCAAAGTGCAGGATCATTGCATGGTTGCAACTCCTTGCAAGCTATCAGCTACTAGCTTTGCTGAAACTGGATACAAGACAAAGAAACGAACCTTTTAGTGTAACATTCCCATTACAAGCACAAGTGAACAGTTTTCCACAGAGTATGTACAATGTTATTTTAGTTTATGCATTAGATGCAAACCAAAATCGTGAATGAAAAGGCTGTTAGGGGTTAGTTAGACCATGTGTATGTTCCACAAACAGTTCGCAGAGAGAAGAGAGTGTTATTCACCTGAAACAAGTTTTTGGCGCTTTCACATGTTAGCCTGCATGTTGTCAGTGCTAGGATAGTCAGGCAGTGAAGTGATAAATCAAGTGATATCAAAGGAAATAAGTGCCTTCTTTCCTCGCCCACTTGTTCTAGACAATTTGCAGGCCACCATTTTTAGTTAAGCAACACAGTTAGGTGGGCCGTAAATTCACGCCCAAACAGCAACTTTCGTTCGCTGGCCTCCTCTCTCCCTCTGTCGATAGCTTTAACAATAGTGTGAAAAGTAAAGAACTTGATTTAAAGGGCATCAGGAATGCCACTCTTCATATCAGCGACCTCATAAACTATGGATTAGACACTAATATCTGTCAATAATGGTTATTTTTATATGTCATCCCCTTCCCATACACCCCCTTTGGTACCAGTAATGTCTTACCCCGACGGTATTCTTTGCCAGATAGTAAGTCATATGTATAACAAGTTTAGTTGATATTGCTCTGTGCATTTCAGATTTATCTTGGAACACACACACACACACACACACACACACACACATCTACACACACACACACACATATATATATATATATATATATATATATATATATATATATATATATATATATATATATATATATATATATATATATATATATATATATATATATATATATATATATATATATATATATATATATATATATATATAATCCTCAGCTTACAAATGTCTCTAATATCAAATTCATACCTCGAAGGAATATATCCGATGGAGAATTATCACTGGGTAAATGAATTGGTACCGTCGGGACACGAACGGTGGTAACGTCTACTGGAGTTGCTGAATAGGTCCGTGTCGAGGGTTGTGTCCCAACGGTGCCAATTCATTTATCACTTATATAAATTCCCCTTCGGTGATAATTTATATCGAGATATTCCTGAGGTAGCGTGAATTTGATATTAAGCGACATTTGTAGCTTCATGATTGCATATAAATCACAGTGGATAAAAAATTTCACATATATATATGTATATATATATATATATATATATATATATATATATATATATATATATATATATATATATATATATATATATATATATATATATATATATATATACATTAGGGTTATGAGAAAAAAATATTTTTCAAATTTTAATACTCCTGCTATTTTATGTGATGAGATTCCTATCACTTATTAAAAAAATCACCGTTATTTTGATATTGTGAAAAAGGTCCCCACTGATGCACTTAAAGTTACTGAGTTCTCAACAAAATAGGGAATTATTGTCGAAAAAATTTTAGAGACATTTTATGCATTTTGTTATCTGAAGACACCTTACAAACAAGTATTTTATATGCTATTCAAGCAGAATGAGTAATGCCTTGTTGATAATTCAGGTTTCATGAGCCCAATTGTATTTTAATTTGAGACTATTGATCACAATTTAACAAGTGATAAACCCTAGAATAGAAACCTTGGGTGATTTTCTCCAGAGTAAAATTTGGATGATGCAATACTACCACAGTGTGTTTGGGTGTATTGCATCATCTATTGCATCATCATAGGCTGGCTCAGTAGCTTCAGTAATGTTCAGTTCCCTCTCGGACTTGACAGCCATTGGATGTGCTGCTCGGCTCTCTCACCAGGTAATTTCTATAGGAGTTTGCATTAATGCTACTGAAAAGAGGTTTGCATTTTAGTTTTATACTCATACTGAAGTGTTGATTTGCAGTCCTAACAATCATATGTTCTTGTATTTCAGAGAAACGGGAAACATGGCGTACTTTAAGTCTAGTGATACTGTGAAAAAGAATGCACAAAAATGGACTTCCAATCTACCATCATCCATTCATACAATGCGGCGTGATCTTCCTCGTGTTGAATGCTTGACAAGTTTCACCAGGCTACCTCAAAAACGGCATGTTTTGGGAAGATACCACATGTTACTGGAAGAAGACAAAATGAAAAGTACTAGGATAAAACGGATTTGTCAGGAATTATCAGAGTTGTGGGGAAAATTCAGCTTTCCTACTCTCAGTCAGCAAGCCATTAATGCACGACTGACAAAATGATACTTTTTATATGAGAAGAATCAACGTAGACCAAAGGAAGGCTTTTGAATGGTATGAAGAGCATTTTGACATCACCAAAGTTGATGGTGTTTGGCTGTGCCGTGAGGATAAAGAGCTTTATCACAAAGAAATTGAGTCAGGTGGGAAGGTTGGATACACCACTCACAAGCCAGCACCTAAGTCCTCTATACATCCTTCAAAAGACAGAGACATCTTCCAATATCACATGAACAAAGTGCTACTATACCTGACATGGAAAGTGAATCTGTTAGTTCAGGTGAAAATGTTAGCAGTGTAACAGAGGACAGTTCTGATGAAGAGCCAGTGCCGAACAAGAGAAAAAAACCATCTGCTACACACCAGGCCACAAAATTAGTGAGTCGCCAGAGTCCGTCTACCAACAAGGCATCTAAAGTTAGTGCAAGTCTTGCAGAAGAAGACGTGCCTCTTCCTACACCAACACAATCAGGAGTATGGCGAGGAGTTATCAGACTTGCAGAAAAAAAGAAGGGTGAGATTAAGTCACTTCTAAAGGAAGAGAAGGATTATTGTCTCCATTTTGATGGGAAAAGATTAGTGAAACAGGAATACCAAGTGGTCTGCATCAAAGTGCAACTAGAGATGTAAGACTAGGGTTGTGCGGTGCAAAAGTGGATCTTCAAAAGATATATGATGCACTCGAGAAAGTTATTGATGAATATGATGCCTGGTCAAGCATTAAAATGATTGTGTGTGACACAACTGCCGTAAACACTGGACGTTCAAATGGTGTGGTTGCAAGAATTCAGAGAACTATGAATGAAAAGGGCTTAGACGTGCCTCAATACATTGGGTGTCAGGGGATCACATATTGGACAGAATATTGAGGCATGTTCTTGACTTCTATGTTTCTGAAACAACTACAAAGCCGAGTCTGAACTACAAATTCGTCGATGAACTGTTAGAAAATTATAATAATCTACAAACTGAGTACTAGGCAGAAACTCAAATGGAAAAGACTGAGAACCCGGGTTGAGAGATGACTTCAAGTTCTTATATGAACTATGCAAAGCATTCCAGCATTACAAGAAGCATGATTCATTCCCAATTATCAAATGGAAGAAATTGCCTTCACTACACAGTGCCCGATGGAACTCGAGGGCCATTTATACGCTCTTGCATACTTTTTACGACCATCATGGCGTAATATTTTGGAACGTCCAGTGAGTTTCATCGCCAACAGCTGGCAAGAAGCGTGGTTCACTGATCAAAAATTCAAGGAAACCAGATACAAGGACCTCCACTTTGGAATTACAGAGTTGAGATGTGCCAGTGCCCTGAAATGCTTGAAAACTCATTGGAACAGGGCACCGTCAGTGCTTGATATTCCACGATCAAACATGATAACTGAGAGAGCTGTTAAAGTGGTGGGAGAATTTAGTGAAATATGCAAAAAAGACAAGTATTTAAACGATCGGTTTGTTGTCACCAACAATATCTAGTTTGAGATTTTTTTTTGCACCAATATCAGATAGGCCTATTGAAATGTTTCATACAAAAATGGCTTGTGTGGGGGACATATTTTCAAATTTCAATAAAATGAATTAGGTTTTTGTGATTAGTACCAAAATGTTCAATAAATCTCATACCAGGCAAAATTTTTTATTTTGAGTCATAACCCTAATATACATACATATGTGTATGTGTGTGTATGAGTGTCTGTGTCTGTGTGTGTGTAGACACTGGTATCCATGTACAGCTAGCTGAACTAGTGGGAAGTATGCCAGCAGCGATCCACGGATCTAGGATATGTGAATTGAGAGCAATGTCATTCAGCCATGCCCACTTAAGAGATTGCACCTTCAAAATTGTACAGTACGACTGGATTGACAAGATCTTGATTTATCAATTCAAAAATAGCCAATGAGGAAATAGTCGTCTTTAAATCATTGGACGTGTTTTACCATCAGGTGAAATATTTAAAATACTTATTTCAGAATGTTGTAGAAAATGAGTGAAAATATGTTTATTCCACTTAGAATTAAGAATGAATATAAAGTCATAATTAACAGTGTAGTCAAATGTAAGAATGACTTGGTACGAGCCCTGTGAAATATACTGTCAATAATATTTATAAATAAAAAATATCTGTATGGTATATCATCGCAAGATTGAATAATATTTCCTGAGAAGAAAGCAGATATGATAATCGCCGCTTAAATTATTTATCATTACATATTCTCTTTGGAATAAAGAACATCTTAGAAATAACTAAAGTAATAAAGCAAAAGACGTCAATAATCTATGATTAATGGAAAAATCTTTTCTGAAATATTTTTCCTTCTCTAACATAACGTCGGTGAAACTGTGATAAAGGCCAGGAAGACAGTGTTATACATTGCTGAATGGGTGGATGGAGGGTACATTCACTGGGTTATGATATTTTTCTTTTATAATATGCTATTTTTAATAAATTTTCTTGCCCTCGTTGGTTTTTTCTAGGATATCAGAGGTTTCATTGAATTTATAGATCTAGAAAAAAACAATAATACCGTTGCAATGATAGGAATAACAAATCAAATATGCCCAGAATTCATACATCTTTGTGTAATTACCGAAAAATGTTAAGGGCAACATCCGAAATGTAAGAATTAAAGCTATTTTCAAGATAAAAAAAATGATTAATAAAAGAGAAGGCTAAAAATTCCTAATTCTTTTTAAAGGTATTTTTCTGTTGAGAATACTGCAATTCTCGCATGAAGTATGTCAGGAATATTCTTTGTACTCCACGTATTTTTCCAACATTTCTTAATATTCACAGGGCTTTCTCCGTACTAATTTACACCTTTCGTACCAGATGCAATATTTCTTCTCATTTCACCTACGTTTGCATTCAGGTGCTTACCATAAACTCATTATTTCTTTAGTTGCATGTCCATATATTCAAAGAATCATATTGTCAGAGAAATTTTCTCAGTGTAGAAGTTAAAAAAAAACCGTTAAAGAGTAATATTTAAAAAAAAAAAAAGCAGACACAAACGGAACGTAATACTCTGCAGAATTCCTTTCCATTTCGAAACAAATGAGGAAATCGCCGAAAACTGATTAATGTTAAACACTAGTCGCCCACCAAAGCTTCCCATCAGAATCCTTTGAATACTCATTACCCAAAGGCAGCGAAGCCCGAACCTGATGTATTGCTGAGAGACGACAGCCAATCTCAGACTTCCTCAGCACACCTGGTATTTCTCTCTTCCCCTGGTAGAAGAGACAGCGAAGATACCTTACAACGACCACAGACCCTGAAAGGCGGATGGTTAACGTTACTGCCTACCTGTTTCTAAACAAGACCATAATTCGATTATTGGCCGGGAGGAAGTACTTCTCAACCATAATTCCCTTTGGGTATAGTTTAATCCCAAGATATAGTGAACACGATATTAACCAGTATTTTTGGCTAAGTATGGATATATATATATATATATATATATATATATATATATATATATATATATATATATATATATATATATATATATATATATATATATATATATATATATATATATATATATATATATATATATATATATTGGTTGAATATCAGTGCAAGTTCAGCACTAACAATTTTGTGGCATAAATTCTCTATTTTATATAGCTTTCTTTTTTCTGGTCATGTAGGCTAAAAGGTAATTTTCATTTATCATTCCATTTTCCATTCTTTTCTCTGACTGGTGCTGCCTTTTTATTCTTATTTCGCCATACAATATTGTTTCTTTGTCATACACTTAGCTACTCACTGTTGTTTTTTTCTTAGATAACCAGGAAAGATACTAATAAACACCCGAAATTTTAATTGTCTCTTGTTTATTTACACTCATGACAAATACTTATTTCGGTGACAAGCACACCATCCTCAGTTGAGAGTTCAACTAACTCTACATACTGTGTACAGTGTTATTTATAACGATTAGAAAGTCTTACAGGGACGTCATACATATTTTACTCAATTAGAATTCAACTAGACAAGCCGACTGTCTAATGGCTGGTTATTGTGTTTATCAGGTAAGCCATGTTTTCCGTTTTCAAAGGTCACTGGAAATCCCATCTTGCTACCTGACTTCATAATCCCACAGTCACGCCCTTTGCATCCAGTTATAGTATTAATTTGACTACTATTGGTCGCTTGGTTTCTGTGATATTGCAACAACCTCCACAGGGAAATCATAGTATAACCAATGTAGGTGGATTCCAGGGACTCACAATTCCCCTCTGGAAACGTAGATTTACATACTACATTGGTCTTAGGTGCTTTGTCCTTTGGTGGGGTAGTGCTATTTTTCATCACTAAGGCTGCCATTAGTTTTGGGCTCCAGAATTGCCTCAACTCTACCTTTTTGCCAACATTACTTGTATGGACACCTCTGGATTATCCCTCGGGTGGCTTGGGCTTCCTTCCTGAATGTGTTGCTGTAGTTCATCGTTTAATGTAAGGTAATCTTCTCATCCTCCTCCTGTCATCTCTCTGCCCTTTCGTCTGTTTGGAATTATTCATTTTCTTTTTGATGCAATTTTTAATCATATCTTCCCTGTATCCATTGAGGGTTGATAATCGGCGTATTCTACTGAGTTCAGTGTGCACATGGCTCCACATTGAGCAATGAATAAGTGCCACTTTTTATATACAGGCCAATGACAGACCTCCTGTATGTGTCCGGGCACTCTCCTCTTACATTTAGTCACCTCCCTATGTTTGTGGTTTTGTTGTAGGCAGTGGTACTGAATCCTCTGCCTTCTTTTTTAACTAATGTATCAAGGAAGGGAATCTGTTGGTCCTGGGTCTTCTTGAGCGTGAGTCTCAGGACCGAGTTTCGTTGGAGAGCTTCCTGGAGGTCTTTAAGGTCATCCTTGCCATTCATTGTGACTAAGATATTTGTGTACCAAGCATAGATGGTAGGTTTTAGGTAGTTTTAAAAAATTCTCTTTTCTATAGCTGCCATATACAGTACATATTGGAAAAAAAGGACTCCCAGGTGCAATCCCATCACCAAGCTGTCAGTCTGGCAGTTTCCCCTTGAGTGACAAGAATGGGGCTTCTTTCATATGGGCACACAAAAGGTCTCTAATGCTATTTTCAGGGACTAAAAAGGGGTCTGGTTTCCTCTATATGCTCATGGAAATGTATGAGGTCAAAAATTTGTTTAACATTTTACCTACTTTGTATGTAGGAGACACCACCTGCACCATATTAGGTCTCAGCGGGTTCCCCTTTTGTGGGCCTTTACTGTGTCATAGCAGTACCCGGGGTCATAGTTTTCAATGGCTTTAGGAAATTTGGTATCATCCTGGGCAGAATTCTTTTAATTACCAGCTGGATAATTCTCTTTTAAAGTTGTTCGGGTGGATCTTTATCTAGTTTATTTATTTTGTATGATCCTTTAGGATGGTATACATATTCTTATTGTATTTGCTCCTTTCCATTATTACATAGACAGCTGCCTTGTCATCTTTTTTAACGATGACGTCTTTATCTTCCTGCAGTTGCTTGGCTGCTTCCCACAGTTCTTTCATCATAATGTTGCTACAGAAGGATTCTCTTTGGTGGCCAGATTCTCGAATGAGTTTAACCACCAGGGTAGGTGTGAGGGAGAATTTATATATTTTTCTTCCCAAAGGTCCAAGAGGTCAACTACAAGGGCTTCTGTTTCCAGCCATTTCTCTTCAGGCTCAGGTCTTCTCATGTCATGGAAGTTAAGGTCATAGTTAGGGAGATTTTACTGGCGCTTTGTAAGTTGTGTACTTTTAAGGATTATCAGCCCTTCATTTGGCCACTCTCTCCTGACAGGGCCACCATCAAAGATCCAAAGCGTTTTTTTCATGTCTCGCTCTTGTTATTGTTCTAAATCTATTGGTTTCTTGCTGTGGGTATCTGTAGATCGTCTTATCAACTCCCTTTCTTCTTCTTCTGTAAAGGCTGTCTACAGTTCTTTGTTTATTTCTCGCTTGTATAAGCTGGTGGAGGGTCCTCTGTACTCCAGGCCAGAGGTGCCATGTGGAAATAGTTTTGGGGTATAGTTTCTCTCTTATACAGTTATTAACTAACAATAGATAAAGTGAAGATACAATTGAAAATTGCATAAATAAGAAAACGAATAATACCAAAACAGATGAAAGCACAAGGAAATTAGAGGAGGAGGAGGATAGGAAGACTACCATATATTACGGGGATGAAGTACAGTACCACCTACAGGCAGGAAGTCCAAGCCATCCAAGGGACAATCCAGAGAGGTGTCCATACAACTAATCTGGGCAAATTGGTAGATTTTGGGATATTCTGGCTTCCAAACTTAATGGCAGCCTTAATGACGAAAAATAGCACTGCTCCACCAAAGGAGAAAACAGCCAAGGCCAATGTAGTATACAAATATACGGGTCCAAAGGGGAATTGTGAATCTCCCGAATCCGTCTACACTGGTCATTATATGACTCCATTGAAGAATTATCAAAGAAACCAGGGCACCATTTTTCAACATTATGCCAAACGATAGTGCAGGCAACCAACAATAGTCAAATCAATGCAAACAACAACAATAATTTGACAAGAAAATACAAACCAGAGACTGATGAGCTCAGAAGCGGTATCGATAAAATTACAGAAACCCACTCTGAACATCCAGATGGAATCACAGTACGTCCTACCAACCATCTGAAAGCAAAGGGTGCTGGATTTGGATTAGGCACCCAGATAGCAAGACAGGATTTCCTATAACCTTTGGTTTTTGGTGATACGTTAGATGATGTTCTTCATGCCTATATGGATGATGTAGTTGTGTTTTTACACACACTCAAGGATCACCTTGGGAAATTGGAATTGTTTTTACAAAGACAGTATAAATTTGATATTGTCAAAGTGGGGATTTTTTAAGGATGAATTGATTTATCTGGGCTTTGTTCGTTTCTAAGGATGGTTTAAAGATGGCGCATAAGATTTTGGCCATTACAAGTTTTCCAGAACCAACCACAGTTAAAGGTGTTCAACAGTTTTTAGGTATGGCTGGTTACTATAGGCATTTTGACTATAATTAATCAGTATTTGTTAGTCCTCTGACAGATTTCACAGGAAAAGGCACATATTTTGTGTGGGATGTCCGACAGTGGTCAGCTTTTGTTTTCCCTAATTATGGTTTTTGCTGATTATACAAAACCCATTACTTATTACTACAAATGCTGCTGATTATGGGGTAGGTGGAGTACTGTCACAACAGAAGAGTAATAGATTACACTCCATGGCTTTTTATTTAAGGAAACTTAAACAGTCTGAGTGAAAACATGCACTTATTGATAAGGAAGCTTTACCTAATGTAAATGCCTTGTGCAATTTCAAATATATGGTTGTGAAGTTAATGTGATAACAGATCATAAACCCCTATGTGATTTCTTTAAAGGTTTTCAATTTAGTCCCAAACGGATTTGATGGCATATGATTATTCACAACTTTCGAGCTAAGATAAAATATATTCCTGGTAAGGCTATTATAATTAATGATACATTGTCCAGGAATAGAGTGCCATCTCATATAATTAACCCTTCTTGTTTTGATGTTGATATAATGGCACTACAGTTTACAGATGTTATCAATGAGTAATGTGGAACCTTGGAATCACAATCTGATTCTGTAATTGACCCTGAATGGAGTCATGATGTTCTTAGGGAACAACGACAGGATGATAAACTATCACCTGTAACAGATATATTACAAGGAGACGAGAATGCAGTTACATATGAAAAGTTGTGTAACGAGAATTATTATACAACAGATGAATCTTATGTATGAATATTCCTAGGGAAAACGAGACAGTATATTAGTTAGTGCAAATCAAGTGGTTATACCAAGGATGTTAATGCTCATCGTGGTAAATGGTTATATTCAAATAAAATTAATGCACACCTAGGTTTTTCTGCTCTGTTTGAGAAAGCATGTAATATGCCACAAGAATAAGGGTTGTGTTAAGAAACCTGTGGAATTAGGTAAGTATCCAGTACCTCATAAGAATTTCAGGGGGTGCATATTGACTTGTTATCTAGTTTTAGTGAAACTCTAAGAGGTAATAAACATATGTTGGTTGCAATAAATACTTTGACTAGGTTTGTGGAAATATTTCCCCTGAAGATTAAAACAAAAAAGGAATGTGCAAGAGTCTTTATGATGACTTCATTTTCCACGATGGTATTCCTATATTCTGATATTGGACTCAGGTGGTAAGTTACAAAATGCCTTTTTAAAGTCATTGTGCTCATTCTTGAAAATAGGAAAAGTTAACACACTAGTGTATCATCCTGAATCTAATGGGCTGGCAGAGAGAGTGAACCACAAGATTTTAAATATACTTAGGTTACCAAAGGTGGTATGGATCCTATTTGGGATTCGGTTATTCCAGCAGTTGTTTGTAGAGTTAATATTGCATACCATTTATCAATAAAGATGTCTCCTTTTGAAGCTATCTATGGTGTTTGAATGAGGTCTCCATTTGATGTGTTAAATTCTATGGATGGTATGCCTGACCCATTGAGGACTGTTGTTGATGTTAGTAGAATCAGGTTTGATTTGTTGTTTAAGCGTTTGACGAAAGCTAATATAGTTATGAACAAGGGCCGTGATAAAATGGCTAAAGTATATAAGCCATATGCAGTTGGTGATAAAGCATATGTGAAAATTAATGCCAGGAAAGGTTTAAACTACAAGTTAACTCCATTGTTTGAAGGTCCTTCCCAAGAAGTGGAATTGTTGATAGCTAACCATTAAAAAGTAAAAATTTAAATAATCTCAATGACCTAAGGACTGTGCATGTCTCACAGCCCCATGGTTGATAACAATAATCTGAATTATGTTTATTTATATTTCACACAGGTTATATGTTGATTGCATATTATTATATTGTTGTATTACTAATGGTATTTTTTACTGAACATTTGTTATGTTTGCCAGTTTGTTGAATGGGTGCATGTTAGATTAAAATTACAAGTTGATTTTATTTTACAGGTTTTACCATGAAGCCTACTTACATAATTTTTGGAATCATGTTAATGTCTTACAAAGTCGCCATTCCATAGGAAAATTTCTTTGAAAATTTTAAGTTAGGGTCTGGTGCTATAACTGAAAAAGGACTTGACTTCTACTTGTACGCTAAGACCCTAGTAATGGAAGTGACATTAGATGCAATTTTAATTTACTGAGGATAATATACTTAGACTACGAGATGACTTAGTACAGTTTCAGAGTAATTTGGAGTCAATAGAGGCACATTTTACAGTGAACCATGGCCCTACATTACCTATTTATGATATGGCTGAGGCTGTTTTATAATGTTAGGTTACTGAACTTTTGCACTGGGCTATCACCCATTATGTTGTGCAAAGGAGAAATTCGCTCCTGTTCGCCGCTATTAGTGGTTTAGGTGGAGTTGGTTCACTGGTAGGTATGGTTCTTGAAATAGCTAATTTAATTAAGTTGAAATCTCAGAAAGAAGAATTAGACAAAATTGAACATGAACAAGGCAAAATTGTATCTCAGTTGCATAAGCAATCTCAGACCATTGATAAAGTAGCAGATAAATTAAATGCTACAAATCTTTTGCAAGATTTAGGTGACAGTTATATGTAAAGATTTTGTCTTATTTGTGCATGAAAATGTCACAGATGTATGATAGGATACTATCTTTTCAGGAGAAAACTAAGGATTACATTGAAGCCATAACTTAAGCAGTTAAAGAACATTTGTCTCAACATTTGATGCATATTAAAGAATTAATGAACTTGACCGAATGCAGTTAAAGAACATTTGTCTCAACATTTGATGCACTCGTATTTCATTATTAAAGAATTAATGAAGATAGTCTATAAATACTAATTTTGACCTTTTTTATGGGTGATGTAACAGCTGACCTCTTGAACTCTTGGTATAAATATATATATATTTCTCTACACACATACATCTTATTTCATTCATTACCTGCCTGTTGTATGAAGACAGTTGTCTATGTAAATATATTGCATTAATATTTGTATATATTTTTTGCTTTTTATGGGCTCATATATATATATTTATTATATGATTTATATATATATATATATATATATATATATATATATATATATATATATATATATATATATATATATATATATATATATATATATATATATATATATATATATATATATATATATATATATATATATATATATATATATATATATATATATATATATATATATATATATATATATATATATAATCATCAATGAAGGCAGAGGACACACAGATATACAAGCTGACTTTATTCCAACGTTTCGTAATTATCAAGTTAATTACATCATCAGGGCTGTTCAAATAAAAAATAAAATTCTTTGTATAATCGTAAAAGTTAAAACTAAAAGTTAAGACTTGAAAAGCCGAAAATTATTTATACAAAAATTTCAGAAATGTACACAGACATTAAAATAAAAAAAACAAAAATATATATTTTTAAATCATTACATTAAAAAGAAAGGTAACAGAATAACTAGTAAAGTAAAATTTAAAAATATCCGTGAAAGGGGTCACAGATGAAAAGATTAAGGACCGACCTAGAGGAGTGACAGGGTAAATATAGAGGGGAGGAGGACTTATGAGCATTTAACGACGGAACAAGTTATTTGATAAAAAGTAATTCCAGAATAACGAGGTCTTGAGGGTTGGTGGTATGGCCTAAAATGTGTGTTTTACAAATTTTTGAGTGATTTCAGATATTGGAATGTTCTGGGTTTGAAATTCTGCTACCTGTGCTGAAGCTTACGCCACGATGAGAATCGATACGCCCCTTCAGGAGTACAGGCGGATCCCACATAGGTCCCTGTTTGACATTCATGGCAAGTATATTTATAAACAATACCAGATGACATAAAGGTGATAACCGATCTTTGGTTTTAAAGAGTGAACCGATGGTGAAAGGGTTCTTAGGAATTAAAGTAACATCAATGGCATAAAAATGATCCTGAATAATTTGAGTGAACTTTTTGTGAAACTTGAGGTCGTGAGTAAATGGAAAGCTTGCATAAAACTTCATTTTTTGGATGGTTAAAACTGCTGGTTTTATAATGAAATGTATGTTGAGTAGTTTGTGCAACTTCCTATACACCAGGTTTGCAGGGAAACAGTTATCATTAAAAAGGTCAATTAAAAATGAAATTTCTTTATGGAAAAGGCTCCAGTTCGACGTAACGACGAGTGCTCTGTGGAGAAGGGTAGAAATAGAGTTGGATTTAAAATTATCGAAACAAGAGCTATAAAAGTTGGTACCAAGTACAGTAAAAGTTTTCTTCCTAAAAACCGTGGTATTAAAACTGTCGTGTTCTCTAAAAACTAGAACGTCCAGGAATGGTAGACGGTCGTTCACCTCTTTCTCGATAGAAAACTTTATGCTCGAGTGGAAAGTATTAGCATATTCGACGAAGAGGTCAGCTTCGTATTCACTTTTAAAGAGGCCGAACGTATAGTCAACAAACCTGGAATAAAAAAGGGGGTAGAACCTTAATGGGCAATTATCAAGCATGCGCTCCTCCAGGGAGCACATAAAGATATTAGCAAATGTGGGGCCAAGAGGGGAACCCATGGCCATGCCCTCTACTTGTTTGAATAATTTACCATTAAAAATAAAAGCAGTGTCCAGCACTGCAACTTCAAGTAAAGTTTTAAAAAGCGTGCGATAACAATTATTAAAAGTAGAATCAGGAACAGGAAACAGCTTGTTAAGAATTAATTCAATAGTTTCTCCAACAGGGATATTAGTAAATAATGACTCGACGTCGAGACTGGCCATGAATAAATCAGAATTTTGTCGAAGAATGGTTTCTTTAAATTGTAAAGAGTTATTATTGAATACTTATTCTTAGTTAGATGCTCTAGCATGGGTATAAGAAATATGGCTAACTTATAATTTGGTGTTTGAAACGGAGCAAGGATAGGTCTAAGGGGAACGTCAGGTTTGTGAATTTTCGGTAGACCGTAAAGGATACCATACGAAGAGTCTGTGGAAAAAGATCTTGGTAAATATTTTCATTAATGACATTATCCTTCTTAAGAGACCTTATAAAACGGTTGATTTTATCTTCAATTTTAAAAATATTATAGTAGTCAGGCGTCTCAAAGGGTTCAAATTTTGTTCTGTCGTTTAAAATACTTTCCATTTTTGAGATGTACTCACATTTATTGAGAATCACTGTACCTTTACCTTTATCAGGTCGGGTGAGAATATCGTCTTCGTTTTTGGCCTATTGTTTCCTGATGTCAAAATCTTCTTTTCGGATAAAAGGGGTCCATCTAGTTTTGAGATTTCTAAAGGTGCTGTGAGAAAGTTCGTACAGTCGTTTTTGCAGACTTAACAGATCAGTTTGGAAGGGGAGTGCTTTGAGACGGTGGAATGTCGATTCAAGTGGCTAAAAGAATATTGTAAAGTTAGGTTTATAGTTAGGCAAGCAGAAGTCCAAACCCAGAGACAGCAAGAACTCCTCTCTCTTTGACAAAAAATGCTGGAAAAATTAAATACAGTGGTTAAATTATTATGGAATTTGGGAACAGTAATTCCCAGGCTAACAAGTTTTCTGTTATGGCGTTCCTGTATATGCAAGACAAAATCCTGTAGACTTTTAGTAAACAATCTTTTGCAAATAATAGAATCAATAAAAGAGAGTGAATTAAAAAGATTGTTGCGATGATTGTTCATAACAGAGCTGTACCTGTTAATTGCTCTATATTTACACTTGATTTCCATGTTAAGAAGATTTTTGGTAGCATCTTGGTAGAATTCAGAAGAGTACAAGGATGATTTATAAAGCTTAAATTTGACAAAATTGGGACAATGTTGTTGAAGACACAATACTGTAGGAAATCTAGGTCCAACTTATCCTTTTCCAGCTTCTTTGAGTAGCGTTCAAATAACCGGCAAGCAGTAAGTACTCCATTATCATAACTTGAAAAGGATGAGTAAAACTTCAAGATCTTTTTTCTGTAACCCCTTTCCCGGATATTTTTTAATTTTAGTTTACTGTGTATTCTGTTACCTTTTATTTTGATGTAATGATTTTTTTTTTATTTTGTTCTTTAATTTTAATGTTTGTGTAAATTTCTGAAATTTTTGTATGAATAATTTTCAGCTTTTCAATTCTTAACTTTTAGTTTTAACTTTTACGATTTTACAAAGAATTTTATTTTATATTTTAACAGCCCTGATGATGTAATTAATTTGATAATTACGAAACGTTGGAATAAAGTCAGCTTGTATATCTGTGTGTCCTCTGCCCTTCACTGATGATTTTAAATATGGATTGACTCCTGACCTCTTACACTAAGATATATATATATATATATATATATATATATATATATATATATATATATATATATATATATATATATATATATATATATATATATATATATATATATATATATATATATGTGTGTGTGTAAATTGCTTGTACATATTAGCATTAGTTCTCGATTTCATATTGTCACAGTAAACCCAAGTCACATGTATTAACAAGGCACTTCTGTTACAACACTTTTTCTTAAGCTTACCTTCACCTGTTTACAGACTATACAGATTACTTCCCAAAGCTATGTAGAAGATCATTGCTCTTTAGGAAGTTCTCCGCATATTCCAATCAAGATATCAACAAGGCTGATGTTATCAAAGTGAAGTAGTGTTTCCCTAAATGAAATTACACAGTTAATTACAATATGTAAAAAGCTGTTAAAGTTCTGTTAAGTATCTATTCCATTTAAAGAGCGAGTATCTTAACTGCTCGCACCCTGCAGCACCTCTTAGGCATTTCTGTGATTTTGACTATTACACATTACCCCCACCCGCTTTAGCTGACGATGCCCTCATCGTACGTTGTCAGTCCTTACCTACTCTATGCATAGAAATACAGACGAACACGAACTACCCAATCAGTATGGTACAACTCGTTACTATATATCAACATAAGTTTTCTCTCATTTGTTTCAACCTTTCAGACCTCCTTAACTTGAATGGTTGTATATCATTACCTACAATGGTGCGCGTTTGTCCAGTCTCAGCATTAGTTGTTTGTATGTGAAGAGCTAATGCCAAACCTCTACAGAACCTCTTCCATACCTGGCACTGACATTCCAATATCTGAGTGTTCATGCACGTCCTCATTTTCCAGAACCTTTTCCATATGAGGCATTGTGAGTTCATCATCCGACTGTGTATCCTTTTTCTTAATCCTTTTATCATCATCTGTTGTATTGACCCTTATATTTATCCTGCAATTTAGCTCTCCCTATAATTTGATTTTCTTTAAGAAGTACTTTCTGTCGCACTTTCAAGTCGTTCATTCTCAAGTTCTCTATTTTCGTTTTGCCTTATATTTCCAATTCTTATCTGTATTGCTTCAAGCCATTTGCCAAGTTTCCTCTTGAATCTGCCATTGATGATCTAACCAAGCTAACTCTGGTGCCTCCAAGTCTATCGAATGCGGCTGCCTTTGACAAACGTCTAATAATTTAGGCTCACTACCAAACATCAAATAAAACATGGAGTATCCCGTTACAGAATGGGGTGCCTCATTACAGACAAATATTAAGCTTTGAATATAACGAGGCCATTTCCTTTCTTTTCTTCACTCAGAGTTCTTAATAAACCAAAAATAGTTCTGATGAATCTTTCCACCATCCCATTCCACTGAGGATGATACAGAGACGTTCTAGTCCTATGAACGCTAAATTTCTTGCAAATTTCTTTGACCACAGTACTTTCAAAATTCCTTCCCTGGTCGCTATGCAATGCATCAGGGACCCAAAGTTTATAAAATATGTCCTCTATCAATAATTTTAATTCTTAGTTGGAAAAGCCCACACAAATTTGCTAAAATGATCAATGAAAACTAAAATGCGTGCCATTTCACAACTCGACTTTTCGACTGAGCAAAAATCCATTGCAGGCAGTTCAAGAGGTCTAACAGTGGTGATATTTACGGGTAAAGCCTTTGAACCTGGCGTTTCGGCCTTGGTCATTAAGCAAATCTTACATTTCATTATGTAATCACGGATGAAACCTCCCAATCCTGGCCAGAAAACTATGCTCTCTAATAATTTCCAAGTTCTTTTGACACCCTAGTGGCCAAACGAATCATGCATTTCATGCAGGCATCTGACATGTAAATCTATCGGTAATGCCACCCTGTATCGTTAAATTCCCACGGAATCATCATCAACTTTGTATAAAACACCATCAATTAATTATAAATTTCCTTTCTTTTTTTCCATTGTTTAATCTCCTCCAAAAGTGCATGTTCTTCAACGTCCTCCGTCCTTCCTTCCAAGTATTCCCTCAATGACCCAATAACTGGACAGAAATTTTGTTTATTTTCTAGATCCTGTCACTCTAACCAAGTCCTTAGCTCTATAGTTCTAATAACTCCATAATTTTCGTGAGGTTCTAACCATTCATCTCCTACGTCCTCTGTTCCATTCTCATTCCTAATCTGTCATAACAGTATGCCAGCCCAGCTATTTTCTTTCCGTGGTTTAAATCTAATTTCCAGATTGAACTTTTCCAAATCAGTATCCCACGTTTTCTCCGTATTGTCAAGTTTCACTGAGGATAAGTGACTCAGAGGACCATTATCAGTAAAGTGCAAGGCATTTTGCTCCAGTCAAATAACTCTTAAATTTGTCAGCCACAGCCCATTTTAGCGCGTATAGTTCAGGCTTTCTAGAACTATGTTTTCTCATATTTAACTCTTGGGGTTTTAGTCACCTACTGACAAATGCAACTGGGTGCAAGTCCCTCCCACTGTGTTGTGATAGCCCAACCCCTAGCCCATCGAAACTAGCGTTAATTTCTAACACAAACTTCTTCCCAAACACAACACCTTGCAACACAGGGGCTTTCATTCATGCAGCTTCTCCCCACTTCCCTACAACTTTTTCTGATGATTTGACCTTTGTTCCACTTAAAAGTCTATTCAGTGATTTGGCAATTTGTGCAAAGTTCTTTACAAAGCGTCGATAAAAAGTGGAAAATCCAAAAAAAATTTCGTACATCCTTCACCGTTTCGGGTCTTTTCCGTTCACTGATGGCTTTAATTTTCTTTGGATCTGGAATTATTCCCTCCTTACTTACTATATATATCCTAAATATCTCACTGATGTTTGCAGGAAAAAACACTTAGAGGGTTTTAACTTTATGCCGTACAAGAGTACCCTTTCCAGTAACTGCTTAACCCTCCCAAGATGTTCTGTGGTTTTAGGAAACAAAATCAGGTCATCTAAATAAATGATAAAAACTCAAAATTAAAATCGCCTAGGATATTTTCCATGCACCTTTGGAACGTTGAAGGGCTATTTGTCAAACCCATAAGAGCACCTACGATACTAAAAATGACAGCAAGAGGCGGATAAGGCTGGCTTTGGCCTGTATTCCTCTCTCAGCATTATTTGGTGATAACCTTAAGCGAAATCAAAGGTTGAAAAGAATTTGCACCTTCCAATGCACCTATAGTCTCTTGAATCCTGGGCAACGGGATGACATCCTTTATGATTTTCTCATTTAGTTGTCTGTAATCAATGCATATCTAAGGCCATCCCCTCGCTTCTTAAGTAGAACTATTGGAGCAGCATATGAACTTTTGCTCTCTTCTATTACACCCTCTTTTTAAATCTTGTAATAACATTTTAGCTTCAAGGATTAGAACTGGTGCTATTCGCCTATAAGGCAATTTAACAGGTGTCTCATTAATTAAATAATCTTATTTCGCGTTCCCACCCTCTTGTTAATCCTAGATCAAACTCATCGGTCTCACAACAGTCTCTATACTCGTAAATGAGCTTTTCCAATTCTTCAAGCTCAGGTTCTCCTACTGTGCATTTCAGGGCCGTGTCTAATTGATCTCCGTTGATAAAATCTTACCAAAGCATCGGATATGGATCGTAATTTGGAAATAGCTGTTTGAAGCCACAGCCTAATTGGCAAAAATATGCAGTGATGTCTGATGTTGATAATTAAGGAACTTATCAGAGTAAATCAAAGAAATTTAAAGGGAACTTAGCAAAATCTAGCAGGCTCGTAAATAGAGGCTAGTAAAACGTCATTACTGAAGGCCTTCCACTCATTGATAGTGTAGTATGACATACTTTACTGGACACCCAGCCTATACGAGTATGCTTTATGAATGAGGACTCAGATGTTGGTAGTGGTAGTAGTGGTAGTAGTAGTATATGGAATTCTTATACTGTCTCACACATTTAAACACCTACCCTACACTCTCTCTCTCTCTCTCTCTCTCTCTCTCTCTCTCTCTCTCTCTCTCTCTCTCTCTCTCTCTGATGAGTCATGTCTCTAAGTAGAGTACAATAAGAGGACGGACATCAAATGAGGATATTAACTGTGTAATACTCTTCCATGGCGCAATTCACGTTTCCTTTAACTTGAAATATGCACCAAGTCTTGCATACACACTCCGTGAAAATCTTTGTTACCTTGGAGATTCTGTTGCTTCATATTGTCTTCTCAAAAGTTCCGGTTCACGAGTACCTGCTTAGTCCTGCTAAATGAATGTAACATAACGCAAGTGTTCTAATCTTGACTTTTAATGCATGATGAATCTCATAATAAATCCACAATAATTGGTACAGACACTACTTCCCCTTCAATATTTTATTTGTGTGCCTCGGTCAGCTTTGTTGTTTGCATATACTTGATTCATTTACTTGAAACTGACACTAATGTTTGTTGTAGGGTTGTTGAGTGGTTATCAGTGAGTCTATGTATTTCCGGTTTTATCAGTTTATTTATTTATTTATAGATTTGAAGTTACTCATTCTTTCAATTTTCAGTTATTTTGATAATTTCATTTACATCGTTTATTTTTTATTATATATATATATATATATATATATATATATATATATATATATATATATATATATATATATATATATATATATATATATATATATATATATATATATATATATATATATATATATATATATATATATATATATATATATATATATATATATATATATATATATATATATATATATATATATATATATATATATATATATATATATATATATATTCGTACATATTTAGAAAATTCATCCCTCCAGCCTGTTAGCTAGGAAATCAAATTTCATGGTGGCTGGAGGAGACCCCCACTAGGGGGGACAGAATGTCGACGTCCTACCCGACTATTGTACAATATTGGGGGACAGAAAGCCTTTAGGGCACAAGGACAAGTTATGATAGTAAATGGGCCACTAGGCTGACCCTTAGTTAGTCTTAACTTTAAGACCTATTTCCCTTTGACCTTTGTGCTAGCTGTTATTTGCTTCTTTTAGATGTACTGCTGTCCTGTGCTTGCCGCTAGAATCAAGGGAAGGAACTCTGTGACCTGAATTGGCCTCACTCTGCCCCGATGCTGAAGTGCAAGGTCTTTTCACTCTTAACATCATTAAACCTGGTGCTTTCTGTCCCTTCCCCACTGGCCACGTGTCCGAACTTCTAAGGAGTGGCCTGAATCCATCTTCTGCAAGTAAGATCCATGCACAGATGCAATAAGGTACATCTTGAAGTCGCAAGTGATGCCAGTGTTCTTTTCCTGTTCTGAATTTCTGTCAATTTTCAGCATTTCCAACTTTTCATTCTCCCAAACAAAGTCCCTTTGTTTCCCACAGCTTAGCACACACATCCAAGCCTAAATTAAATGTGTTCTGTGATAATAATTAAGCATTCCCACCCTGGTGTTACCATGTGCTAATTAAATCTAATTAATAATTCCCTCCATCATGATTAATCAATTTCATGTTAGCGAAAGTCTTTGTGTAAATGAAAGCTGACCTGGAATTCTTTTCCAGAATCCTTGTTATTTGGCTCTTCGCGTTCTGCCCCTGCCCTTGTGAAACAATTGCCTTAGAAGACAATTCCGCTTCAAGAGTTAGAAGACTAAAAATAATTTTATCCATCTTGTATTTTATAAGATGGTCAAATGCAGGGCTGTAGCCTGCTAGATTCATTTATTTGCTAACTGTCTTTTAATGGCCATTGCATTGCTGTGACAGCCTGTTCAATTGATTTAACAATACTGTAAATGTAAAATCAATTTTATCAACCAACTAGTTTGATAGGCAATTTTATTTTCTTTGAATAGATAGATTTTGAGTTAAGTCAATTATTAATTACATTTATTGCTTAGTCTGAGATCTAGGTGTTGGCCCTAAGACAAAAATTGCATTCAAAATTCAATTTAACTCTTCAAAGACTTCATTTATGTTGCAGGAACAGAATCAAACTGTAATGTAATCCTAACGATCTTCTTCAGGAAAAAAGACGTATGAAGATTCGACCCATGATACACTCACATTTTTTTTCTCTCTTCTCTCTCTCTCTCCGTGTATCGACTCTCTCTCTCTCTCTCTCTCTCTCTCATTGTTTTCCGAAGCTCATCCACCCGACCTCACACATTCTCTCAAAGCAATTAAATGGACTATTTAAAGAAACACAATAGTTTCTTACAAAAATAGGTTTATTATTCGAATCAACAAGAAATGAATAAAACAAAGCAAAGATTAAAATGCATAATAAATGAATTATTGATAACTAAATCTAAACTGATTAAAGAAGTCTCATTAAATCAAAATCTTAATACTCACAAATCAATAAACTCATGTAAAAAAAAAACAGTCTTTGATGCAAATGGCATGTCCTTTTTCTCAAACTTCAAGTCATTTTCTGTCGAAAGAATTTTGAAAACTCCCAAAAATAATGAAAGCAAAACACAATAATGGAAAGTTTAGCCAAGATATGGCAAACGTAACATAACAAAATAATAATTAAAAGAGGTATGAATATTCATATTAAATTCCCACACCAGTTCAAAAGTTCATAATGATTAGAAAATCATGGTAAAAATCAAGTTCAATTTCCTCCCATAAAAACAGAGATTTGAAACTCTACCTTATCTGCCGATTTTCAAAGCCTGGAACGACTCCAAAACTACGACTGGACAACTGCAGTTCTATCACGTTAATGAACGATCAAACTCACTTTTAGGGCAGATTTTGGCATAATCTAGATCAAAATTGCATACTCACGAACAAATCACCTGACCGGCAATTTTAGCTTCTCGATAGCTGAGGAATCAAACTGAATACAAAAGATTTTGCAACTGTACCAGCTCAAAAACATCACATCTTATATAACATATATGTGTCCTTTAAATATATATATATATATATATATATATATATATATATATATATATATATATATATATATATATATATATATATATATATATATATATATATATATATATATATATATATATATATATATATATATATATATATATGTATATGTGTGTGTGTGTTTCATTTACTCATAACTATATTGTAGTGCTGAATGATACTCGTAACTCATAGTCCAGACACTTGTGCTATGCCAGAAATTTTATAATCCACGAATCCATTGATTATACTCAACTTTATTGAAATTGAAGGAAATGTGAAATAAATAAATAAATATTGTAATATAAAATTATGTAAAATGATATGCTCTTGTTTTAAGATTAAGCTAGTCTTGTGTGAATCAGGGTATTGCGCTTTGAGCAGCCCATGAAGTGAAGAATTTTCGATGGAAATAGAGAAATTAAAATATCGAAGATTATTGCATATTCTCCTCAAGGTATTGTTTATTGCACAAGATGGCCAAATATTTGTTTCTACGATCATTATCATACTACTGGGAACCCTGCTATTACGTCTGATGTCATAGTCACAACTAGCCTCTCTCGGCGCTTACCAAAGTTAAGACTCCCTTTAAATTTCTTTGATTTAGCTTGATAAGTGCCTTAATTATCCACATTAGACATAACTGCATATTTTTAACAACTAAGCTGTGGCTTCACATAGTTATTTCCAAAATACGATCCATAACCGATGTTTTGGTACATTTTATTGACGAAAATCAATTAGACACGGCCCCGAAATGCGCAATTCATTTTCATTCGCGATTGTACCTAATCTCATTCTAAATTCTAGTCTACTTTCCTTTAGTAAGTAATTAAACTCTGTACATTTTCTGGATTTATTTTTCTTTACTACAGCTACTATGCATTTCACCTGCCGTGTCCAACTGTTTTTCGCCGATAAAATATTACAAAAGACTCGGACAAAGTTGGTATTTTGGCAGAAGACGTTTGAAAACCCGACCTAATCGGCAATGATTTGCACTAATGCTTAATATTGATAATTAAGGTCATTTAAGAGTAAATTGAGGGTAGACTAAAGCATATTAATCAAGCACACTACCAGAGGTTAGAAAAAGTCATCATACAAGTACCTCCCACTCATTCATGGTATGACGTATATACTAGACGGCCCGCCCAAAAAGCCTTTGTGAATAAAGGGACGTTTACAGTCTTTACGCCCGTCTCTCTGACTTATCGTTTCACACACACACGCACAGATTTTCGATAAATCACATCTACATGGGAGAGTGGGGGGCTGGTGTTCGAATGAGAATATTAAAGGTGTATTATATTGTTCCATGGAGTAAGTTACTTGCCCTTTAACACGGAATAAGCGAACACAATTAGAACCACTCAAAACCATTATTATCCAGCAGTTTCATTATTGTGTAAAGTAACGTTCAGATGCTCACTAGTACCATCGTTTCCAAAGCCACTTAAATTATTTTCCAAGATCATCGACTGTTGCTTCACATTGTCTCACAAATTTATAACAATAACCCATGAAAATCAAGGTTTCCCTGTGGGGTCACATTTTCAAAAATCTTTATTTCCAACAATTATGAGATGTTATTATAAAAAGCTTGAAATTTCCAATATTATTGGAAGTGCGCCTTTTAGATATTACGGAGATCGTTGAAGGTAAACTTGTGAACAAAGTATAAGATAAAAGATTTTCATTTTGAAATTCTAGGATCCCGTTCTTTTATATCTGTACCATTTAAACTGATTTACAGAGTACTTAAATATGTACTTATGGGTATGATTTTATTTTTTAGCTGTCAGTTACGGTTTTTGTGTTGGGTCAAAAAAGGTTTTTAATCTTTAAAAAAAAAAACATTACAAACGTTTATTTCTAACAGTGTTTCTGTGGACCTGTAAATGCTATACGCATAAAAAAAATAGAATAGTGGCTCTTACGCTCTCAACCACCATAACCTGTTCCTTAAATGCCTAGTCAGTCCCATACTGAAGCCCCCGTACTTTGTATATTCCCCTGAGCCCCCTCTAGTACTTTATTTGTAGACCTCTGTATCCCATTTGTTTTTTCCTTCCAAACATTTTAGCCCTAATTTTACATACTTGAAACCCCAGCTGATCTTCAATGAAACTGAAGGAAATATGCTGTTAAAATATAACAAATAACTTAATACCTGTAAAATCATCAGGCTAGAAATAATTAAAACAAATAAATATTGTCACAGTAACTTTATTCATCTTCATCATTCAAGTGCAGGTCTTCAGCATCCTCATCATTACTATCCAAGTTGATAATTAAGGGTCCGACAGGCGCCTGAATGTTATCTGACAACCAGTGCCAATCCTCAAACTCTCAGGATCATTTGACAGCACCTGCCCACACACTTTGGGTGGTGCAAAGCCTGGCTTCCTCCAGTCTGACCTGCAGGTCTACCCTGGTGAATCGATGCAATGACGAGCAGACCTGATGCCTCTTGCACGCCCACACCTGCTCAATGGCATTGAGCTCCAGGTGGGCAGGTGGTAGGCAGACGACCTCGTGGCCCCACTGACAGATGATATTGTCCACAGTGTATTGGGGATTAGCCCGGGTCTGCTGGCATATGAGCAGCAACTCTGGTCATATGACACCAGGTGGGACGGGTAGCCTGCAGTGCTCCAACCAGCTGATAAGGTCCGCTTTGTTTGTTGCTGAGATAGGACAGCGACAGTCGTCTGTAAGCTGACTATGGTAAGGTGCATTGTCAAGTACCAATACTGACAGCTCAGGTAGTGATGGCAGAAGCTGCATTGTCAGCCAGTGTATGAACAGCTCCCGTCATTTCCCTGTGGTAGTCTCTGCTGGTATTCTTTGCTGGATAACGGAGGAATGAACCTTCAATGAAACTGCTGGCTGTGCTAGCTGCTACCACCAAGAATCACTTCCCTTCCCCAGGCAGTACCTGTCGGCTGTGCATGGCACTGGTGGTAGACTGCATGGTGTCAACCCACTCCCTGCTGTGGTTCATCCTGGTGGTGAACGAAGTCTCTTCTATATAAACTACCTGCCTCCCTTCTTCTCAGTGGTACTGCAGGACCCGGAGCGCACAGATCCTGCAGCATACTACATGAAGAAGATTCTTTGGTCACGTAAACCTTCCTCTGAGATGTTTTGTGGCTGAATCCCAAGTCATGCATAACCCGCCACTCCGATGTCTCAAAGGTTATCTCTGGGATAATGCCAGCCATCTTCAAGTCCTTCGTCAGGGTACCAAACGTAAAAACTTGCTTTGGCGCAAACTTGCCACAAGCAAACTGGTGAATGGCGCAACAGTAAAATTATCGAAGGCTTGTGCCATTGTTGGTGATGCTACTACCACAGGTTGTGGCATGGTTTCGCGTTGCATAGTCTTCCTTACTGCCTGCGATGTCATACCAATGACATGTACCACATGCTCGTAAGGCCTGTATGGATAAATACCAGTATTTATCATTTGCCAGGTGAGAATGGAAGTGCATTGTATAAGACATCATACATTATTTATAATAATAATATAATACTAATAATGATCAAATAATAACAATAATAATAATAATATAATGCTCATTCATTTCGTTTTCATTATCAATATTTTCATTATTGTTACTGATAATTCAACATCAAGGAAGAGGATGATAGAATACGTATCAATATACATACTGTAAACATAAACAATCATACCTAATTAAGCTTGCTAGCAAGTCATCTATTTATGTTGATCATATTCCCCATCAGAAATCTCTCCCTGTTGCATACTGCAAAAAGATGCAGCACAAAAGCAGTCTTGCATCCTCGAGGACATTTAGCTAAATAGGCCATCGCTGAAACAGGGGTCACGTACAGTCTTTCTCTTTGCAAACGCTATTTACACCTCGTCCATCACCGTTCATGACTTCTTCGTCATAGTTACACGTCACAGCTAGACTCTGTCAGTGCTTGTGAAATTTAGGTAAGTCTACCCTTTAATTACTCTTTTAATGGCCTTAATTAGCCACATCAAGTATCAATGCATATTTTTACCAGTTAAGTCGGAGTTTCAAACATCTTCTGCCAAAAAACCAACCTTGTCTGGCACTTTCGAAATATTTTATTGGCGAAAAACAGTTGGACACGGCAACTGAAATGCATAGTAAATCCACTTTTGCTATTTTAGATGGCTTTTTAATTACTATATCAGTGTCTAACCAGCTGGCGACGCTCACATACCTTACACCCCATTCACACACAGTAAACCCTGGTATCACCTTCAATCCTGGTTGTAACCCATTTGTTTCTTCGTTCTCAATGCCTTCTATCACTATATATTCTTTAGGCACATTCTTTAGTTTCTCTACGAAAATTTTGACCATTTTATTACTAATTTTTGGCATTATCCTATCCTGTTGGTTGAAACATATCGCATATCCTAAATCCTTTGATGATCATAGCCTTAAATTATGCTCAGCCATTCGCATACAGCAATCCAAACTACTCTCTTTTAACATTCATACCTAACAACCAATCTTGCTTAGTTGTTTTCCCTAATCCTGATTTTCTGTCTTCGGATTTCTTCACATAAAACACGCAGTTTTTAATCACTAACCCATATAAGCAAATGTCAGTAACAACGTGTCCTATAATACCTATTTCATTTCCACACATATCGTATATAGTTGCGACATCTTTCCTTAACTCGACCAGTTGTTTAAGATGTTTTTCAAACCACCTTCTTGGCAACAGACTTGAATTCACACCCGAACCAAGCCCAACAACACTTTTTCCCATTGTTTAAACTTCTAGTTTTTAAGTCTTACCTCTCTATTTAACTTATGTGACATCACTTTGTTTCTCAATATGTCCTGGGTTTTTGGACTGAATAGTATAGCTCCCAGTGGGAGTTTCTTCTCGTTTCTTAATTTGAATAAAACTTGCAATAGTTTTACTAACAAACCGGACGTTCTCTTTTGTAATGCCCGGCCTTGCAAGTTTCCCTGTTTTGAACCATTTCCTTCGTTTTCTAATTTCCTTATCACCTCGTATTTGTCATCACTGTCTCTCTTATGGTGGTGGGTTAATCCATCCAAGGGAACTTCAGGAAGGAAGACACAGAAGGCAGCCAATGAGTATCCCTTTCACATCCAATTTTAGAAAAGGGGTTAATAGGGGAGGCGAACGCATGGGGGAGGACAGTGAAAGGGCTGGATGCTTTAATTGTGGGGAGAGGAACCACATAGCAGCTACGTGTAGATTTGACCATAAGTTGCGTTGTGGTACCTGTAAGCAATTGGGACACAAAAGTAAATTCTGCCAATATTATTATGAAAATAGCTACTAGGACCTCGGCGAAGATGGAAGGGCCGGTTGTAAGAAAGACAAACTAAATGTCGAACATATCAATGCTAGATCCCTACCAACTTGTATAGAGGAGATTAGGTTGATTGTAAATGAAAGAAATATTGACGTCCTTTGTATTAGTGAGACATGGTTAGATAATAATATTCCTGATAGATACGTAAACTTACATGGCTTTAATTTGTTCAGGAACGATAAGGGAAGAGGCGGAGGCACTTGCATTTATATTCGTGATTATCTTAACGCAACTCATTAGATTTAGGGTTTGAAGACTATGAAGGCATCGAGAGCACTTGGATAAAAATTCAGTGTGGAAAGCTACCGAGTTTTATCGCTGGAGCTATTTATAGGCACCCAAGCACGTCTACGGACACTTTCACCTATCTTCAAAGTATGTTTCATGCGGTTTGCCTAGAAAAAAACATTTTTTGATAGCGCTTGGGGATATAAATGATGATTTGCTGGATTCAAAATCCAGATTAGGTAAAATATTGAAAATGGAAAAGTTGTATCAGGTTATAAATGAACCTACTCGAATAACAGAGACCTCCAAAACCCTTCTTGACGTAATAATTACAAATAACACAGACATGATTTTATCTTCAGGAGTTGAAAAATCTCATATATCTGATCACTATCTTATATTTTCAACCATTAATATCAGGAAACCGAATAGAAAGCCTGAAATAAAGACTTTTAGGAGTTTAAAAAGTTACTCAAAAGAGTTATTTTGCGCATATTTTAGAGATCACGTACATATTTTGGACGACATTTTATTTACCGACGATGTAAATGAGCAAGTGTTTATTTTAACAACTGTCATGAAGACTTGTATAGATGTGGTCGCTCCAAGAGTGACACAGGAAGTACGTCGACCGCCAGCACCATGGATAAACGCAGAAATCAAAGCCGCCATGGTTAAACGAGATCATTTACGTAATATCAGAGATTTAGTCAAAGATCCGCATTCTACAGAGCAATATAAGATATCAAAGAGTAATGTCAGGTCTATGATCCGATTTGCTAGAGCAAAATGTAGTCGTGATAAATTGCAACAAAATAGGTTAAATAAAGGAAACATTTGGAATATAATTAATAAAACTGTCCCTAATAAGAAAACTGGAGGAAAGAAGTTTAATTTTGACAATCCAGAACAAACTAGTGAACGATTCAATGAGTTTTTCGCATATGTCGGTAAAAATTTTTACGAAGAAACAACTTCTAGTAAACAGACAAGGGATGAAAACTCGACACCAATTGTTAACCCAAGCCAAAACTCTCTCGTTCTAGAAAGACCCCGTTTCAGACCAACTCCTGTGGATATTGCAAGAGTAGTTAAGGTAGTAAATAGTTTAAAGAACACAAACTCTCATGGCCCTGATGGTATTACAAGTCGTTTTTTAAAAGATTCTATGCCCGTTATAGGCTTTTACCTCACGATATTAATAAATACTTCGATTGTAACAGGTAAGGTACCAGATGAATGGAAGTACAGTATTGTAAATCCACTTTATAAGGAAGGTAATTTGGATGATCCCAGCAATTTTAGACCAACATATTTGCTATCAGTCATGTCAAAGGTATTAGAGAGGGTTGTATGCGATCAATTATATTGTTATTTGGAGTCAAATGACATCCTATCGGTCACTCAACACGGCTTTAGAAAACAGTTATCTACAGAGACTGCCCTAACCAAAATATGCGAAGAAATTTATATGAATATGGATAATAAGAAAATATCTTTGCTCACTTTACGTGACCTTTCGAAGGCATTTGACTCTGTATCACATAGTTTACTTATGCAAAAGATGATGCAATATGGAATAGATGATTTTTGGTTTGATGACTATTTAACTGCTCGAACTCAGTCAGTAAAAATAAGTGACCATATTTCTAGTAAACAAAAGGTTGAGTACGGAGTTCCCCAAGGCTCGATCCTAGGTCCAGTTCTATTTAACATTTTCGTAAATGACCTGGCTGAACTAAATGAGAGTGATATGCTCGTTCAGTATGCGGACGATGCACAATATCTTCATTCGGGTAAGATAGAAAATTTAGTGCACATTGTTGACAGAGCCGAAAGAAATTTAGAGAAAGTAAATAAATATTTTTCAGAGAATGGTCTAAAAATTAATGCAAGCAAAACTAAATTTTTATTTATAGGTTCTCGTCAATACATAAACCGTTTACCAGAGAATCTTTGCATTAAAACAAACGGCACTGACATTAAACCAAGTGAAAATGTAAAAAATCTCCGAGTAACCATGGACAGATATTTTTCTTTCGATAATCATACTGACAATATATGTAGGAAGGCAAATGGCGTACTGTATTTCTTAAATAAAAACAAAGATAATTTTGAGAGAAAGAGTAGAAAGCTAATTGTTGAAGCTTTAGCGATGAGTGTAATATCCTACTGCTCTTTTATATGGAATGGAAGCTCCGTCTCGAACATGCAAAAAACACAAAAAATTCAGAATTTTGCGTCAAAGGTTGCTGCGGGTCTTGGGAGAAAATATGATCACGCCACACCATACATTAATGAGATGAAGTGGTTGAAACTTGAAAGCAAACTGATCTTTGATGTTTGTTTGTTTATTTTCAAAGTATTGCATGGACATATACCTGCCAGGATATTACCACTAGAGACCATACAACAGAGAAGAATACGTCCAACTAGACAGAGCAGTCATTCGGTAGTTCCATGGAGACGGACAATCCTGGCTGATAAGGCAACATCCGTCAGGGGTCCCAAGCTTTGGAATGCATTGCCGGAGGATATTAAAGAGTGTAGCAATTTGTCTACTTTTAAGAGAAAACTGAAATCACACCTGTTTCAGAAGCAAAAATAATGGTAACCTTTAAGATATTTTATAAATGTAAATAAATTTTGGTTCTTAACTAGACAAATAGGTAATTTTATCTTTGTATTTAGTCCTATTTATTTTTAGACTACAGATTATACTTTGTTTTAAGAGTCACCTTGAACCTTTTAGCTAAAGTACTAATTAATGTATTTGTATTTTAATTTTAAGAGTCATCTGTATGGATACTTTTTATGTAATAGAATACCCACTGTATTTGTGGAGTAAAGGAATTATTATTATTATTATTATTATTATTATTATTATTATTATTATTATTATTATTATTATTATTATTATTATTATTATTATTATTATTATTATTGTTCATTTGCTTATTGTTTTTCCTGAGCCAACATCTACTTGCAATATAACCAAATTCCCACAGAGCCAACATAAGTTCGACATTGTTACTTCTTCCCCTTGATGGAAAACAGAACTAACAACATTTTTTACCTTCATCTCTATCAGCTCCACCAATGTTACTTGTAGTACCCCCGTTACCTACTAAAAGCATTTCAAGCCCGTTGTCAAATAGGTTTTCTTGAATCTTTTTATATATCAGCTGTATCTTCTTGATATTTTGGTACAGCATGTTTTAGGCCCTGTCCACACTAGCAAACACTGCCCGACGGGCAAACACTGTTCCCATAGCCGTTCCACTATACTGACTGACCGAGTATGGACCCAGCACGATGCGATTGTCTGGTAACACTGTTTCAGAAGCGAGAGAAAATATAAACTGCTGGAAGTGTCCGACGGGCATGCCCGATAGTGTGGACAGGGCCTTAGGCCCTCCAGTAATTTTGAGCAATATAATGAAGTACCAGAATTTATTGATTAAGGCAATTTACCCATGAACTTTTTAATTTCCTCAACACTCGTTGTAGATAACCGAACACCTGTACTAGGCTTAGCTAAAGAGTTAGCCCACCCATTTGTTTCTCTCTCTCAGACTTATGACAGGGGTAGTGTACTACGATATGGCTTTTTAAGTTTTACATATCCAAATTAGTTTATATATTAAAGTTTATCTGTATTTCACGGTTATGAGAGATTATTACTGCCTCATGGTTCATTTACAGTATATAGATACAGATGAGTGGACCGACAGAAAATTAAAGTGGCAGTAGTTTACTGGTTGGTTTTCAGGTATGTTTACTTTGTCGTCCAGTCAGCCATAGCTGCAAGTATACGTCCATCTAACTGTATCAGCTATGGCAAACATTTTGCGGTATTGTCATCGTGGATGGTGCAATGCATTTGCGTTAAGGCTGTTTGCTGCATATAATGCAGAAAAGGCAGCCAATGGGCTAAGAATTTCTCGGAAAAGGCAAGTGGTAATCTCTTTAGGGCTTCCCTTTAACATACATGCACTGGAACATGATTGAATTATTTTAATATTCTTTTACCAAATTGACAACTATAGCATTATGTGGTAATTTTGATTGTTGAACTGGTAGGCCTATTTAGACACTTACAGGTCGCTGCATGGGTTTATATTTCTGTGATAAGGAAACAAATATACCTGCCTTCATTTTTAGCTGTACTGCTTAATAATACTATAAGCTTGTTGATGGGCATTTCCAAAATAAAATAAACAAATAATATGTTCAATGTCTTGATGGAATTGCAAGTTACATTACTGTAACATTTACCATTTGCAGGAATATTACAGTACTTTAATGTTCATATTCAATGCAACCAGTAATATTAGCAATATATCGAAATATTCACAAGCAGCTCACTTATAAAGCCATTCTGTCATAATAACAGTAAAAAGAGTTAAATTTTGTATTTTTCCATTACAGGCCTCATGATAGGGTTGCAGATGTCATGGGCATGACGGTGCAAGCGGTGCAGCGTATGGCCCAGCGCAGCATGACGTCGCCAGACACTCCAACAACTCTCTCATTGCCTTCATCACCCCATGTCTTCGACAACTTTACTATCGGTGCCATTCGTCACAAGATCTATGACAAATTTGGTGGTAAGGAGATCTTCACAATCGGCACCCTTACAAAGGAATTGAGGATGATGAACACCATCCCAGAAGAAACCTTGGAGACGTCGGTGTGGCGACTCATCCACGACATGGGATTCCGATACAAGACCTCACAGGGGAAAATGTATGTGAAGAAGGAATCCCTGGATGGTGTACCGCCGGATCGTCGCTCTCCAGGTACTCAAATGACACCGGGAAGAGCGTAGGCAGGCGATTTACCTGGATGAGGCGTGGTTTACCACAAGGATGAATCACAGCATGGAGTGGGTAGATAGTACGCAGCCAAACACCAGTGATGCATACAGTCGTCAAGTGCTGCCAGGAGAAGGGGAACGCTTTGCAGTTGTTGCCGCTGGCTCAACGGAAGGATTTGCTGAGAATTCTTTTCTTTATTTCGACGCAAACAACTCCAGTGGCGACTACCAAGGAGAGATGAATGGACAATTGTTCCTCCGATGACTGACATTGCTACTTTTACCATCACTTCCTGAGCCATCGGTCCTGGTAATGGACAATGCGCCATACCATACCATGCTAACAGAGGATAGTCATTGCCCCACATCTGCCACTAAAAAAACAGGACATAATAAAATGACTGGAACATTGCGGCACATCCTATCTACCACATGATGCACGCCCTGGACTGCAGATGATTTACAAGCAAAACAGGCTATAGCCACAATACCTGGTAGATAACACCATCTGCTAGTGGGGGCATGAGGTCGTCCACCTTCAACCCGCTCAGCCTCAACTCAACGCCATCGAGCAGGTATGGGCATGGTCTAAGAAAGAGAAGGTTTGTTCACGTGCAGACAGGCGGAGCTACGCCTACGTCACGCAGCGAGGTGGGTAGAGACAGACTCAGAAGGGAATGTTTATAAACCAAAAGATTTTAATTTCAATAACGGTATTTACCCAATAATTTTGTAAAAATGTAAATAAGCAAAATGCAATAGTTTAATTGTTTTCAAAGGTAATGAAAGGACAATAAAAGATTTATTTCACTCAGAATATTGAACTTCACTTTAACATCAAGAATATAATTAAGAAACAACTTCCGAGTGGTAGAGTCGTAATTTCCTGTAATATTTACAACTGGTATTTAGTACTAAAAGAAAGAAAGCTATAACTGGTGACTTATGTTCAACTGAAAACAATCTATCATTACCTGCATAGTTAGGCCTTATATTATAATTGGTGGCATCCGATCAACTGCAATTATACTATTGACTGGGCAAAGAACAATGGAGATATTGCTGAGGTTTTATAAAAATATTAAGTAGGTCAGCCATTTACTCTCCAAAGGAAACTTTGGTATTTTAATTCCCTGACCTAAAGTTCATAAATGGTGGCATCTGGTCAACTGCAATTATATACACTGGCAGAGAAACAGACGAAATATTGCTCAAGTGCTATGAAAAGATTAACTATGTGAAAAATTGATTCGCCAAAGAAAATTTTGGTATTTCAGTTCCCTGGCCCAAAGTCCATAATTAGTGGCATATGGTTAACTTAAATTATACTATCTACTGGGCAAATGAAAAGAAAGTTTGCGCAGGTATTGCAAAAAGATTAAGTTAACAATTTATTCACCAAATGGAACATTGGTATTTTAATTCCCCGACCCAAAGTTCTAGTCTAGCAATTATCTTTTAAGTTTGAAAACAAAAAAATTTCGTAAACCACGTTGATGATGACTGTTAGCTTTATAGGAAATCAGCTGGAAAGTTCAGGCGTTTTATTGTATAGAAAATAAATAAAAAAATTTATTTACATTACTTCTCCTCTTTCCGTGTACACCACCCAACATCTGAAGTGAAAATCGCGACATCAGACAATTTGCAACATTTGATTATCAATGGTAATAGCAGGCATAGTAAATATAAGTGACAAATATATGTCATACTGTAAATATATTCAACTATATCAACTGATTTATTATGAACAGTTAACTTTAATTGGATAGAATACCACTACACCTACTCTCTTCTTCCTTACCACCGAAAATCCAAATAGGGGAATCGTGGCATCTATTTATTTGCAATAGCCAGTTATAAATGGTAATAAAAAAGTAGCAAATATTTGTCATATTGTAATATATTAACATTATAAACTGATTCATTAAGAACCATCGGCTTCACTTCAAAATATTACCAAATTCTAAACTTGTCCTCTGATGCAGGCAGATGCATTGTTGGTATTACTGTAATGATGTAAAGAATGATTAAATAGGGAAGCATAAGAAAAATAATAAAGAGAGAGAGAGAGAGAGAGAGAGAGAGAGAGAGAGAGAGAGAGAGAATAAGGAGGGGGAGAGGAAGAAAGAATAAAGAGGGGAGAGAGAAAGAGAGAACAACAATTAAGCCTTGGTTGTTATACATTACCGAATTTAGATATGTCAAGTAAGCTAAAAAGCAGGAAACCGTCTTATACGAACTCAAAACAGTGAACGAGTGTATCGTGCTCAGGGCCATAAAACTGATCACAAAATCTTGAACCTGTGCCCTCGCGACTGAGCTGACCGAGGACCTCGTCAGGAGTTAACGTTCTAGCCATATCTATAACCCCGCCTTCAATAGGAGGCATCTACATGAAATTCCATGAAAAGAGGCTGGACAAAGTGAAGTAATGCACCATTTCTCCAATTAAACATTCTAGGGAGGAGTCATTTACACCTCCTCCTGAGGTCATTTCCAATAAAATCCTCTAAGGAGAGATTTTAACAACACCCACAACTGTCATTCCCAGTCAAGCTGTTCGAGGGGAGGCCTTACAGATAAAATCTTCAAATGAGGTAACTTCAAGGGAGGAGATGGAAGATAGCAAGAAGAACCAGGGGTTCCAGAGCAGAACGAAGCCAGAGAAGAATCATTAGAGTCGATAGTCACCAACACGAGAAGACACAGTTCTTCCCCCTAGCTTCCGTGGTCCCAACCAGACTATGACCGCGGGCTACTTAACCATACTCTGACCGCGGGCTGCTTAACCAGGACATAAACTGAACTTCGACTAGCAAGAGTGGTTTTCATGATAGTAAAACTGTAACCGTAATTGTACTTGTGTATGTAATTAACTTTCATCATTAAAGTAAGAAGCTACCCATTCGTCTCCATTAAGCGTTTCTGAGATATATAATTACATTAATATAAGTCTCTTCTAAATACTAGATTCGTAAGCTGCTGACTACGGGAGACGACGCTGTGGACGAATACGTCGCCGACTTAGAAGAAAAACGCAGGTAAGAAGGGAACAATAATATGTCACACAAGTTATGAAAATAAACTTGTGCTCGAATTACATCATTGTACAAGTTGTCTTGGTATTGAGATTCCAAGTAATTCATATTGAAGATTCCTTTCATAATCAGTTGATTCAAAATGCAAACTACAAATTCTCGAAGAATCCGCATTAAATTTGTCTTTTCTCTTGCACAGATGAATCCATTTCTTTCAGAATTCTTAATTTTTTGGAAATTTATTAAAAGTCAGATCAGTATTTCGATCTGCACAAATATTCGGCATGGTTCTACAATGACGATAATCAAAATACATGTGAATACACAATATAAAGTCACGATCGCATTTACACCTCCTTTCTGCTATACCTCCTTGGCCTGGCTGACAGGTAAATAGCCCATCGGCTCGCCCCGTGACGTCCTGCGCGAAGTTGGTCGAATTTTGGGACAATTGTGAACAGACCTTTTCTTTCTTAGACCATGGGTATCGGGACATATGAAACGATATATACATTCCTCGCTACGACGTTTCACCCGGACAGACCTGCAGGCCAGATTGGAGGAAGCCAGGTTTGCTGTTACTAAAGAGGTGTGGGAAGGAGTGGCCCGATGGTCTCAAGTTTTCGAGGACGGATACTGGTTGACAGACAACATCCGTGATCTCATAGATCCCATCGTTATCAACGTCGCCAGCCATGACGGGGACGATCTATTTTTAGATAGTGAAGGGAAGTGGACTGAAACACTCTGGGTATTCTGTTTATATATATGTATATAAATAATTCATTAGTTTTTGTATATTTCTTCATCACTTCTAAATGTTGTATGTATACGCTATTTTCATGCTTAGTGTACACATTGCATTATGCAACAATCTGTAAAATTTCTTTATATATTGCACCTAAGTTTTTAGCTATATACATCATAATGTATATAGTGGTGTTGTTAAAATTATATATATATATATATATTATTTCATCCATTTGTTTTTCCTTTTCATTTCCAAATCTGCAATATCTTATAATCAAAACTGGCCCACTACCACCCCATTCTCAAGGTAATAAGTTAAATCATACGTCATATATACAAACATACAAATGTCTATGTGAAAGATACTGAATAGGAAATGGTTATTGTCGGTAATTCAAAACGTAAAAAGCCATATCGTAGTACACTCTTCCTTCATAAGTTTGAGACAGAGAGAAACGAGTGGGCGGGGCTACTCTTTAGCTAAGCCAAGGACTGCTTTTCGGATATCTACAACGAATGTTGAGGAAATTGAAAAAGTTCAAGAGTAAATTGTCCTAATCAATAAATTCTGTACTTCAATATATTGCCCAAAATCACCGGAGCGTCTAAAACATGCTGTGCCAAAGTATCAAGAAGATACAGCTGATATATAAAAAAGATATTCAAGAAAACCTATGCGGCAACAGGCTTGAAATGCTTAGGCAGTTTGATATTGCCTTTATAATCGTATTGGATACTAATTCTACAATTCTCGGATATATGGCAGATTCCCCACATTTCCAGCATTTTCCTTTAAAGGCATTTTGAACAAACTTATTCCTGTTGATTATCTTTTTCTCATACAGCGGTTCTTCATTCAACTTCTTCTCTAAATATAGTTTAAACCGATCTCATGCAAATCCCGCAGCTTCCTCAAAGTCGAGAATTCTCCCTTCATCCATTCTCTGTTTTCCTTGGCAGCCAACTATGCGATCTCTTAGTCCTCTAGCAAAAATTACACGCTTACTTTGTCCATTTCACCTGCATGCTTTTTATCTTGCTTCAGATCTTCATCTGATTCATTTATCTTATCAGCAAATGCCCATATATCTTCATGTATCCCCTGCTTAGCGCTCCACAATTCCCTACGCTTTTCAAATTCATTGGGTTCATGGGCAAAGGCGTCTATTAACTTCATCTCCACCCGACGAGGCTGTACGGTTTTGACATCTGGATTCTCGTTAAAGCAGGTTCAGTTAGATTATCCATTGCAAACAGTACCGAGTCTTCAGCACAATATCTTGACCTCTTTATCCAATCCTTTATTGTATGTCTACTGCAATCCCGACCTGATAACATGCTCAGTTTAGGAGCATCACGAAAAATTTGGACACGAGTCTCCTTTCGGATAGCCTACGTTCTTTATTCCTAATCTCCCCATATTGACTCCTCATCCTCTCGACATCTTCCTCCAACACTTGAAAGTTTTCTTTCAAAGTGGAATCAACATCATACAATGCCCTGGTAACTTTTTCTTCATCAAGTGATTCAGATCCTTTCCCACTCTTCCTACTTAGAATCTTAAAAACGTAATCCAGTCTATATTCCTGTTTTATCAACATCTGACACCGTTTATCTGGTTATTCTTTAAAACCGTAATCAGTTCACATATCTGACCTGTTACCACGTCTTTATCTTCCCGCATACTATCGTGTAATCTACTATAAACGCTCTCGATTTCCCGCTGGTTCTTTATGACCTTCTCTTCTAACATATTAATTCTTTGCAATAAGAACTGATTATTATTTGCTCATAAAAAGATGTTTCAGTCACATCTGATATATCCTCTGCATCAGAAAGTCTACAATCCAAATCTTTATATACCTTAGCTCGAATTATACCTTTCTTTACGCCTTTTCCTAATTGCCATTGAACTGAAACTCTGACCTATCGTTCTTCTTCCCTGTCACATAATTCAACACTTCAAGACCTTTGTCATCCTACGACTCCTTTTCACCTAAATCCAACCAGTACCAATAATTGTTCAAACTCATTTTTCCTGTTGCAGTCAAAATTCACCAGAACAGTACCAAAGAGGCCTACCTTACAGTCAGTTAGTTACAATCTTCCCTATTCTTCTGGGCTCTTCGGATGATGAACTTGTAGAGTGTTCCTTGTATTTTCGGTCTTCTAAATAGTGAATCTTCCACTCCCGCTGGGCTCTCTGGGTTGTGTTCTTCCAGAGCATCCGTGGTGTTTTCAATCTCTGCTGCCAAATGTTGCGTATGAGGGCACGTCACACACTCGTTCCAATATGCTAATTGAACCAAAGAACACAACCCTGAAAACAGAAATTAATACTTTAAGCCCTATTGGTTTTTGCATTTATTGCTAATGTATACAGATATTTACAAAACTAACTTCACATTTTATGTACAATCACTCAGTGAGCCGAATAAATTACTTGTCACCTTAACATTAGTTATCAATTTCATATTGTCACAGTAAACTCAAGTCACATGTATTAACAAAGCACTTCTGTTACAATATTTTTTACTTAAGCTTACCTTCAGCTGTTTACTGATTATACATATTACTTCCCAAATCTATGTAGAAGATCACAGCTCTTTAGGAAGTTCTCCGTAAAATAGTCTCTACAAAACATATTTCCATTCTACCCAAGATATCAACAAGGCTGATTTTATAAAAGTGAAGTAGTGTTTCCTTAAATGAAATTACACAGTTAATTACCATATGTAAAAAGCTGTTAAAGATCTTTTAAGTATCTATTCGATTTAAAGAGCGAGCACCTTAAATGCTCGCACCCTGCAGCAGCTCTTAGGCATTTCTGTGATTTTGACTGTGTAGCGTATAAGCAGTCAAAATTACAGAAATGCCTAAGAGGTGCTGCAGGATACGAGCAGTTAAGATACTTGCTCTTTAAATCGAGTAGA
Organism: Macrobrachium rosenbergii; assembly: GCF_040412425.1. Taxonomy (NCBI): domain Eukaryota; kingdom Metazoa; phylum Arthropoda; class Malacostraca; order Decapoda; family Palaemonidae; genus Macrobrachium; species Macrobrachium rosenbergii. The sequence goes on along the minus strand of NC_089794.1, from coordinate 59,860,135 downwards.
TACTTAAGAGATCTTTAACAGCTTTTTACATATGGTAATTAACTGTGTAATTTCATTTAAGGAAACACTACTTCACTTTTATAAAATCAGCCTTGTTGGTATATTGGGTGGAATGGAAATATGTTTTGTAGAGACTATTTCTCTAGAAATTATAAACATCATCCTTCGAATCTATTATTTCTTTTCTCAGTCATCTCATCTTTTATTAAAAGAAGTATCATAGGATGTGAATATGTCTATTGTACTGATTTAAATTTTTATTTATTTATGTGTTTTATTTATAAGTGTTAATACTCAGTTTTATATGTATATATGAAACATCAACACACAATATAAACACTCACCTGAGAGACCTGGGTTCGTGAAATATGTTATATTAATATATATATATATATATATATATATATATATATATATATATATATATATATATATATATATATATATATATATATATATATATAATATATATATTAACATATATTTATATATATATTAATATATTCATCGTGTTTTATATATCATTGTATAAAAAATATAATTAAATTAAAAATATAAATCAGTACAATAGACCTATTCACATCCTATGATACTTCTCTTAATAAAAGTGAGATGACTGAGAAAAGGAATAATAGACTCGAAGGATGATGTATATAATTTCTAGATTAATAACACCTTATATGAATCTACGACTGAAGGATGCATATGGAGCGTCATGATATTGCCAAAAACTCTCAGCAGCATTGAACGCACCCCCATAATTTTGAAAACGTCCTTGTCGGATGAAAAGCAGCATCTTGAGAGTTCGGAGAGTTTCTTGTTCTCTCTCTCTCTCTCTCTCTCTCTCTCTCTCTTGGGGAATAACATTTTCGCTTCCCGGGGTAAGCATTGTCTGATAAAATGACTTTTAAATTTCCATGTTTTTAGTCGTAAGATTTAATCAATGAACTTTTCTTGCTTTTTTTGTGATTTGTGCCAAAATCATTCTTAAACATTTTTCGCATATGACATGGGGAAATGTTTGTCGATGATTTTTTTTTTTTTTTGTAACTGAATGGTATTCTGATTATAAAGAACAAAAATAATGATAGAATAGAGAAAATCAGCGAGGTAAAGTTTAAAATCTGAGAGAAATAGAGAAAAGTAAGAATGAAAACAATATACAGATAGATGAGGCAAAGAAGATAACGAGACAATTAAGAAAGTTGAATAAAAGGATATCACTTACAGCAGAATGAATTCGAAAGGGATAACACAAGAAATGGCATGAAGGAGGAACAAAGCAAGTTAATACAATAAAAAAGTCAAAAGAATTGGAGAGAGAGAGAGAGAGAGAGAGAGAGAGAGAGAGAGAGAGAGAGAGAGAGAGAGAGAGAGAGAGAGAGAGAGAAATAACTGTTGCTCTCGCGTATAAAAAATTTCAATATCGACACTAAAAGGAATAAACATTCCTATAAGGATCACTAATTCACTCTTTTTTCCTAAATGGATGTATTATTTCCAATTGTTTAGAATAAGAAAATGAGAAAGACGAAGATTCATGTTACCTGTGCCTGTGTATGATGAAGAAAAAAAGAAGTTAAAGAGAAGAACGGAATTACGCACTCGGATGGAGTATTGTCAAATGTAATGATCTAGTATTCTTATGCATGGTAATATATTTTTCGTGTAACTGAAAGAGTTGTCTTGGAATCCCAGGTAATCGAGAGGGTGTCTTGGAATTCACAGGTAACCGAAAGGTTGTCATGGAATTATCAAGTAATCGAGTGGGGTGTCTGCGGATTCCCAGGAAATCGAGAAGGGTATCTTATCTTGGAATTGTTAGGTAATCGTGCTGGCGTCTGTGGCTTCCCAAGTAATTGGGAGGAGAATATCTGAAGATTGTAGTTCAGTATTACATATACTTTTCTGGAAACCTCTTGCAACCGTTAGTTCCGAAGAAATCAATCACCTGGCTTCCAAAGAAATACCATTGCGTGCATATCACAGAGGTACTCGCTGTTTCTATTGATTACCCGTCACTTTTCATGATATTTATCTCTCGTTTCAAGTCTTACAGGAAACATAAAATCCTAGACTTATTATAGGCGAATGGCTGGATTTTGGCGAATCCCTTCCAGTAATGGTATATCATGGCAATACAAAGGATGAAAGTTGAAAACAAAGCAACTTGTTTTCTATTTGCGACAGTTGAAAGAAATGCGATGGGCCTCTGGTCTGTCTTATAAAAATATACTGTTTTTTGGCTTCTAAATTTCTGCTAATGATATCTTCAGCTTGAAATAAAATCCTCTTATAGCAGGTGTGCTGGTGTGGAGTAAGTTAAAATAATATTGTTACGGGGTAAATTACCTCCAAGCTCCTCAACTAAATAGCATTCAAAATTTTTTCTTTATCTGAAATTACTTCAAAATAGATACTAGTTGCTCTAGAATGTACAAATAAAAAAAACTCAATATTTGGTTGAAATTCTTTCAAAAACAATTTAGTGGGAGAAATTAGAAATAACTTAGGTAGAAAAATTATGTAATTATCACGTATCCTTTATCAAAGAATCCAAAATGTAAGTAATGATGATAATTAAATTGAAATACAAAAAACACAACAAAAACGGAAGTCCACCAAAATCTTGAAGTAATGGGAACTGATGATCTGTATACTCTGCCAGAGAGATAGGCAAATCTCAATACGTAGTTTTATTAAAGTGTTCCGTAAAATTTCATTTCTCTTTAAAATTTTGTACATTAAAAATTCATCGGTGCAAAAACTGTCCTAATTTCAGACCAGATTTCTCTTCACAGACAATGGAGAAAAGAAGTGTGAAGGATGAACTTAAGAAAACTTAACAAGATGAGCAAGCAGATGCTTTCCAAGTAAGGTGTCACAACCGGTGACAGACGTTATACAGAGGATAATACATCGTACAAGTGACGCCTAAAAATAAAATCGGAAATGGAGACAACTAAGATAGAACATCTATTAAGAAAATGAAATACATAAAATGTGCTGTGGTAAACGACTTAGGTAAGAATTCTCGTTGGCTTGAAAGATAATGTACCTGTCAATAAAAGGTGCATAATGCATAAGAAGTAAAACAAAACTCATTTTAGGGAAAATTATTATTGGTTACAAAATCATGTCAAAGGTTCCGTAAAACTTAGGTTCCTAGACGTTCAAGTGAGAGTCCAGAGCGTTATCACTTCTTCCACACTAGTCATAAAAGAAGTTGGAACTTAAGAATTACGTACTTAAGGTTTTTCCTGGGCAGGCGACTAGCGCCTAACACACTAGCGAATTTTACCCAACTTCCTGGCCCAGCAGCAATGAATTGCTAACATTTCATACAACTTACCCTTTACCATGAGATATGATGGCAATGAACAAATGGGAATGTGATTCCCCGAAATAAATTTCTAACTCACATCGGGACCGAATCCTGGTCTTTCAAGTGAGTCCAGGGTGTTAGCAATTCCTCCACACAGGACTCTTAGTTGAAAGACTGGGGTTTGGTACCGATGAGAGTCAGAAATTTATTTCTATGAAACACATTCCTATGTGTTCATTTCCATCATATTTAACAGTGAAGGGGTAAGTCGAATAAAATGTTACCAATTCATTCGCAGCTGGGTTGGGAAGTTGGGTGAAATTTGCTGGTGTTAGGTGCTGGGAGCCTGCACGGATAAGCCCCAGGTACGTAGAACTTAGGATACAAACTTTCTTCATGACGGGTGTGGAAGAATTACTAATACTCTGGATATGAGTCAGAAACTTAATTCTGCTAAACACATTCTCATGTGTTCATTTCCACCATGTCTCACAGTGAAGGGGTAAGTTGAATGAAATGCCAGTAAATCATTAGCAGCTGGGTTGGGAAGATGGGTAAATTTGCTGGTATTTTAGGTGCTAGGTAGGTGCCTGGGTAAGACCCTAAGTATGTAGTACTTATGTTCCAACTTCTTGTTTGGAGGAATTGCTAACACCGTGGATTCTCATTTGAAAGACTGGGGTTTGGTTCTGATTTAAGTCAGAAACCTATTTCTGTGAAACCCCCTCCCATAAGTTAATTTCCATTATATCTCACGGAAAAGGAGTAAATCAAATGAAATGTTAGCAATTTATTCTCTGCTTGGTCGGGAACTTTGGTGAAATTCACTGTCATGTTAGGCACTAGGTATCTACCCAGGTAAAACCTAAGGTATGTAGTACATATGTTCCAGCTTCATTTATGACCTGTGTGGGGGAATTGCTAATGCGCTGGACTCTCTCTTGGAATCCTGGGGTTCGGTCCTGATGTTAGAATATATATATGTGTGTGTGTGTATATATATATATATATATATATATATATATATATATATATATATATATATATATATATATATATATATATATATATATATTCAAGTCCACGGCATGTAAGTATAAGAGCGCCTCCGATCATTGTGCCATTGAGATGACATATCTGCCAATCAGTATATTCCTAATGCCATCGCTAGAAAAATGGTCTGGCTTAAATCTAGAGCAAATTAGGTTCGTATTTTTGAAGCCTGTCAGGCACTTGACATTTCAGGTGACATATCAGATCCAGATCCAAGAAGACGTTGTATGAAATGATGATGACTATTGTAGTAAGGTATGTTCCTTGAAAGGTCATAAAATTCACCACAACTGACTAGTTATTGTTTGATGATACATGTAAACGAGTTTAACATAAAAAAAAAGATCAAATTTAACACATGGAGACGAATTCGTTCGCACGAAAATTGCTCCATTTTTGTTGAGTCTCACCCTGATTGAAATATAATTTAACATATGGCTAAGAAAATTTGCAATAATTCCTTATGGAGGAAACTTGAATGAATTACTCAGCCTCATCTGTGATGTACCAATTTGGCATTATCTATCCATTCCACCACTACTAACATATGATAATAGATTGGTTACTGACAATAAGGAAAAGGCTGAACTGATTCATCAAGCTTTTGAAGTTAATCAATTAGGTGAGAATGTCCCTCTCCCTGATACTTGTCATCCTGAACCCGTCCTTACAAAATTTTGCTTTTTCTCTAGGGATGTCAAGAAAATTCTTGGTATTATTGTTAGCTGGGATGTAGAAGATCCTGGTGGTTTCTTCTCTTTGTTATTCAAAAAGATTTCTAATGTGTTGTCCCCCAAGATTAGTAGATTCTATAGACTTTTATGTCAATATAATATCTTTGTGGATGAGCACAAACTTACTAATACAGTGACATTCTCCAAGAATGGCATATCTGCAGACTGTAGTAACTACAGGACTATTTCTATTCTCCCTGCACCCTCCGCAGTTGCAAAAAACTAATTTTTAAGCCGCCATATAAGTATCTGAAATTCAAAGTATTGTTATCTGATAGTCAATATGCATATAGAAAGCACATAGGAACCTGCGATGCTCTTTTAGATATGACATACCATCTGCAAGATAACCTCAAGGTTTTGAGTGTAGAGTAATTCAAATAGATTTTAGTGCTGTTTAAGATTTAGGAAATCACAAGGTACTTATTTATAAACTTCAAAATCTTGGAGTGGGTGGATATTTTTCAGGTTTACTTCAAGATTTCCTTACAGGTAGGCAGCAGAGAGTTTCTGTTGATGGGATCTTCAGTGAACCAAGAAATATTGCGTCTGGAGTTCCACCGGTCAGTGTTTTTGGTCTACTGTTATTTTTAGCGTTTACAAGTGATGTGGTTATTGGCCTCGAAAACAAGATTGTTGAGTATGCCAATGGTACAACACTTATGGTTGTAGGAAAGCCACCACTTATGAGAAATGAAGCTCCCCTGTGTCTCAACTGTGACTTGAGGCAGATTAGTGAATGGTATAGTCAGTGGGGAATGAGGCTGAACTCCAGTAAAACGAAAAAGCTCTTGATTAAGAGGTCTATACAGATTTTCCACCCTATCCTCCCCTTCAGGTGGATATAACTCTGCTGAATGAGTGAGAAGTTTTAAATATTCTAAGTGTAATTTTTGACTCACATCTTACTTTGGAGAAAAATCCAATGAAAGTGTCAGCAAATGCCACATGAAAGTTAGGTATTGTACGTAAAGCCTCATATAACGATGACAGTGATAAAATCAGTGCAACCTGTTTTATGTCATTTGTCCTTCCTTAACTGGAATACTGTTCTCCGGTGTGGGCGTCTGCTTCTGCCAGAGATTAATCCCTTTTAGGTAGTGGTTCGTGGTGTTAGTTTTCTGTTTAATAATAATAGCAGCTATGTTTGTCAGTTTTTCATAAGGCGCATTTTAACAGAGATTTTTCACATTCACAATTGATCCCTGATCCCCTTTTCTTCCCCAGAGCAACCAGATTTGCTTATCAGCAGCACAAACAGTAAATATGCCTCGCTGGTAAAACTTCTCATACCGCTAAACTGTGGAACAGATTCCTTGATGAAGTAGTGCACTTGGAGGTTCAAAAGTTCAAGCGAAGAAGCAGCGCATTACTACCATAATAAAATTCTCCTTGTATTTTAATAATTTACTTACGTTCTTACACATTTATTTATTAAATTGCAATTTTTTCCTTCTTCTTTCTGTATTTCCCTTTACCTCATGTTACTTCTTTCTAATAAACAACATATTCTTTGGAAGCATGAATTTTAAGTCAAAATCCTCTGTGGGCTTGTTCCATATAAATAAGATCCATCTTTTGAATAATTATATATATATATATATATATATATATATATATATATATATATATATATATATATATATATATATATATATATATATATATATATATATATATATATATATATATATATATATACATATATATGCCTTTCATACTTACTTGATTCTGGGTTGAAAGGGATAATAGCAGGGAGTTCTTTACATTATCAAGAAATCTCCTGTATTTTACTACAACATCTAACTAAACAGACTGATTAAAACAACTCCGTAGATGAATAAATCAAGGGTTAGTGCCTTCTTCACGTGAGAGTTCTCTTAATTATATTTACATAATAACCACGTTTCAGAAGAATGACAAATTACTGGGCAGGTAATAATAAGGGCCTGCTAAATGAAAGAATCCTATACAGGAGAAATATTCTATGCCGATGATGTCTCCATAACAGGAACATCGCAGAGGGGTAGATTAGGGGTGGCATAAGGCCACTGTACATAGGATAGAACCGAGAATGAGAAAAAGTTACAGAAAAGCGGTATTTATACCAGAGGGTCCATAGGTCAGCCATTACGTCTTTGCAATTGACAATTTCTCTTTAATCTTCTTAATCGCTGGTTGGAGAAAGATTCATTGCATTCTTTGTTTAATCAAGGCTGATTCCAATATCTGGCTTTTGAACCAAAAAATTGCTGCTATAAATTATACGAGACATGTTCCAGTTTATTCTGTGATTATGGTTATTTATATGGTTAAAAACAGATGAGCACTATTGTCCGTACGTACCTGAACTTATTTATGCTGTATTGATCTCCGGGGAAGTGATTTGCCTGTAAAGCTATATAAGATTGGCCACAATCAAGGCAAGAGATTTCATTAACTCCTGTGTCTTTGGGGACTGGCTTTTGTTGGACGTTAATTAGGGGTTTGGCTAAAGTATTTGGGTAGGTAAAAGCAAACGGGGTCAGAGTTTCCAAGTGTCTGTGTCAGCGTCTTAATCTTGTCCAGGTGTGGGATTTTTATTTTATTGTTGGACGTCTCTGCTTTTCTATGGTCTTGTTTTGCGGGGGGACGATATAAGACAGTGTTTGCTTTGTGAATCGCTTTTTCAATTAAATGGTCAGGGTACTTGAGAGATGACAGCTGCTTACGGACTAGTTCAATTTCCTTTTTCAGGAAATCTGGGGAGCAAATCCGTAAGGCTCTTAGAATAAATTGCTGGCTACGCCAGTCTTGGTAGAGATGTCAAGATAGCTATAAAATTGGATGTCAGAGGGAAGGTTGGTTTCCTGTATATTGTAAATTTATATTCTGTCGTGTCTAATTATTAAAACGTTAAGAAAAGGAATTTTGTTGTCTATTTCCCATTCAACTGTAAATTTGATGCTAGGCACTAATACATTAAATTTTGAAAGAAACTCACTGAAATTACCCCACTTACTATCCCGAAATGTTAAGATATCATCTACATATCTCATCCATAGCACGTCTTTAGGTTTTATTGCATTTATTATTACAGTTTCAAAATATACCATTACAGACCGGCAAAAACAGGAATTAAAGGGCTGCCCACGCTGCACCCGAATTTTTGTTTATAGGATGACTCCCCGAACGAAAAGATGTTATTAGATACACATAATTAAAGTAACTTTATTATTTTATCTAGGGCTAGTGGGAAAATATCTGAATAGAGGGCTAATTTTTCCCTCAAGAGCTGTAGAATGCCGTGGACTGGTACTTTTGTGAATAGGGAATCTACATCTAAACTTAAAAGTTTTATGTTGTGAAGTGGTATATATGCTTCTTTGAATCTGTGACAGAAATCTCAGAATGTTTAAGGTGACTGGTAGAAAATATGCCTAAGAAAGGGGAAAGGAGGCAGGCAAACCACTTAGAAATTTTACAATTGCAATCTTTGTTACATGAGATGATGGGTCTGAATAGAAGATTATATTTATGAGCTTTGGGATGGCCATAAAAGTTAGATAGTTTTGGGTTAAATACTTTAAGTTTATCCAGTAGTTCAGTGCTCTTTTTGCCTTTGCCAATTAATCTTACTTTTCTAAAAAATTCTGTGGGATCGTTTTGGAGGGGATTTTTCGTTAATTTTTAATGAGTGTTAGTGTCAATAAGGAGTTGGTTGATTTTGTCGAGGTAAAAGTCTTTGTCCATAATCTCGATTTGTTGGATCTACTTATTACAACATCTAATTTTTGGAGCAAGCGGATGGCGTTCCTAAATCTATGGGGTACAGAGTATTTCTTATTAAGGTCGGCTATTGCATTTAGTAAGATGCCTTTTAAACTTATCTCTTCTCGGCTGTAATTTTTATTTTTTCCGGTCTGGCATGAGGTCAAAGGGTAAACCAAGGCTCATCTCATGTGCTGGAGCTTTCAATTATAAAATTTCTAAGTGGTTAGCCAGTCTCCTTTCCCCTTTCTTAGGCACATTTTCTCCCAACACATTAAACATTCTGAAGATTTCTGTTACATATTCAAAGAAGCACATATACCACTTCACAACATAAAACTTTTAAATTTAGATGTAGATTCCCTCTTCACAAAAGAATCAGTACAGGACGTTGCACAGTTTTTACGGGAAAAAAATAGCCTCCTATTCAGATAATTTCCCACCAGCCTTAGATAAAATGATAAAGTTAGTTGAATTATGTGTATCAAATAACATATAAAAAAAACTGGGGTGCAGCAAGGGCAGCCCTTTAAGTGTGTTTTAGCAAATCTATACATGAAATATTTTGAAACTGTAATAACAAATGCAATAAAACTCAAAGACATGCTATGGATGAGATATGTAGGTGATATCTAACACTTTGGGATAATAATTGGATTACTTCAATTAATTTTTTTTAAAAATTAAATGCATTAGTGCCTAGTATCAAATTTAAAGTTGAATGGGAAGCAGACAACAAAATTCTTATTCTTGACGTCTTAATAATTAGAGACACGACAGAATTAAAATTTACCATATACAGAAACCCAACTTTCTGTTTGCCATACATCCATTTTTATAGCTATCATGATATCTCTATTAAGCTTTGCTCTCCAGATTCCCTGGAAACAGAAGATGAACTAATCTGTAAGTAGCTGTCATCTTTAAAGTACATTGACCACTTAATTGAGAAAGCGATCCAGAAAACAAACACTATTTTCTACCATCCCCCCTACAACAAGAGCATAGAGACGCCCAACAATAAAATAAAAATCCCACACCTGGACATGATTAAGACGTTGATGCAGACTTTTGGAAACTCTAACCCTTTTGCTTTTACCTACCCAAACACCTTAGCCAAATCCCTGATTAACGTCCAACAAAAGCCAGTCGCCAAAGACACAAGAGTTTACGAAATCCCTTTCCTTGATTGTGACCAATCTTATATAGGTTTTTAGGCAAATCACCGCCCCCCCCCCCACAGACTAATACAGCGTAAGCATTCAGCTAGGTATGGACAACAGATCTCAGCTATTTTTAACCACATAAATAACCATAATCACAGAATAAACTAGAGTATGTCTGTATAATTTATAGCAGCAATTGTCAGTTCAAAAGCCAGATGGTGGAATCAGCCTTGATTAAACAAAGAAACACAATAAATCTTTCAAGAGTCGCCTGGGATTAATATATTATGGATAAAATCTTCCTCCAACCAGCGATTAAGAAGATTAAAGAGAAATTGTCAACTCGAATGACGTAACGGCTGACCCATGGACCTTCTGGTATAAATACCGCTTTTCTGTAACTTTTTCTCATTCACTATTTGCCTGAGGAGAGAGACAATTTGGTCTCTGAAATATAGCCTTTACTTTCCACATTTTGGCGTTTTTAAGGGCTCCTTATATTTAAATTCATCTCAAATTCCTGAAGAAGTACCTGTCTGAACAAGTGCTACCTAAATCCTTGCTACAGATGCCCTAACAACGAAACTCGACAGAAAACTAAAAAACCTTTTTGACAGCAGTGAATGGACTAATAGTGCACGTAGTGATTGTGTTATAAACTTATCAAATAAATAAATAAGTGAAAATGTTGTGAGTGCACTCGGATATGGTTTATCCTCCTTTATATCGAATAGACCCTATGCTTTAACGATTACGTCGTCCCTATTTATATTTGAAAAATTTTGTGATCTTATTCAAAACCATATTCATATAATCAAAGGTATTGTTTATGGAGCTGCCAATGTTAGGCATGAAAGTAATTTCCCTGCTCAGTATAAGAAAAGTTTAACCAGTCTTAAAAAAGACAATACATTCCACACCACAAAGGCTGATAAGTCAAATAGTATTGTAATTTTAGATAAAGCTGACTATATATCACGTATGCAAGCCCTACTAGATGATGATAAGACTTGCAAAAAATTAACAAAAAATCCCCTTGATCAAGTCATAAAAAATTTCAATTGTACAGTGAAAAAAATCCTTAAAAAAAAGAGAACTAATAGGCAAGTTGTCAGTAAAATTTTCCTCGTTACCTTACCTGTACATATTAGTAAAAACAAACAAAGAAAATAATCCTATGCAGCCTATTATAAGTACTGTTGGCTTAATATCATATAAACTTTCGAAATATTTTACCAACCTCTTGTCCCCGTTACTTGGAACTATCTCCGATTATCACATATATATTTGTCTTGATTTAGTTGATAAATTAAACAAAATCACTTTCTGCCCCACTGATAAATTCGTTAGTTTTGATGCTTGTTCTCTTTTTACTAAAGTCCCTATAGATTCTATTCTAGAGTATCTTAGTAATGAACTAATCCATCATGAATTACCTTTACCTGTAAGTCATATTATTTCACTCACTAGGTTGTGCACTTGTGATTGTAAGTTTGTATTCAATGGTGATTTTTTTTATGGCAATGGGCAACGCTTTATCCCCACTCCTCTCAAACTTGTATATGGAATTGTTTGAAAAACGATATTTACCTAATATCATTATTACTCATTTAAAGTGATATAGATATGTTGATGATATTTAAGCTGATTTGCTGCCGATTTTGATGTAAATGATTTACTCTCTAATTTGAATAACCAGGTACCATCCAGTAAGTTTACTTTAGAATTGGAAAAAGACAATTGCCTGCCTTTCTTAGATGTTTTAATGCATAGAGAACCATTTCAATGCAAATTCAGTATTTATACCAAACCAACCAACAACTTAGCTTACGTTCATTTTTATTCAGGCCATCACCTTGATATCAAAATGTCCATTTTTTCTTCTATGTTTTTAAGAGCATTGCATATTGTCAGTCACCAGTATCTGGATCCAGAAATTGAATACATAAGAAAAATAGGAACAGATTTATGTTATCCTTCACATATACTAGATATTTGCCATAATAAAGCTCACAAAAAGTTTTATAGTGAAAGTAACATGGAGAAGGAAACCCTTAAGAACATTCTTAGCTTGCCTTGTTTTAGTGGTTTTGAAACCATAAAATCATTGTTAAACTCTTTTCATGTCAACCTCGTTTTTTTCCTATAATAACACACTAAAAGGAATGTTAATAAAAAACTACCCTAAGGAAAACAACAACATAATATATAAAATTCCATGTGTGGACTGCCCCTCTTTTTATATCAGCCAATCCAGCAAGGATTTATATGTACGGATTAAATAGCATAAATATTCTGTCAAAACTGGACAAACATCCAATGCTATATTCATTCATTTAAGTGAAAACTCTCACAGGATAAATTGGACTGAAAGTTCAGTGATTGCCAGAGGAAACAGTTTCTCTTCTCGAAATCTTTTAGAATCTGCTATTATACAGCTTACTTCCAGTCGGAATATTAATGTAAGCCATGGCATGTATTATTTGGACCCCTGTATAAGTAAAATATTCAAGAATGACCTAAAGGATAAAATCACTGACTTTGTTAAAAATTAGTTACCTTATACATATTTTTTTATGTATTCGTACTTTTAACATAATTTTTTTTAATGTTCACCCTGTAAAAATTGTTATAATTCACGGAGTTGTATATTTTCTTTATAACATTTCGTGATGGTCAGTCACCTTCCTTATATAATCTTTTAGTTATCCTGTCCTTGTTTTTTAAGCCATTGAGCCTAATCCTTTGTAAAATCTCTTTAATATTAACCCTGTTTTGGCATATCTGCTAATCCTTTAATTGTGATGGATTCCAGGTACATATTTTTTCCTTTGTAATCCCCATCTGTCATTTATACAAGCCTTCTTTGTAAGTCAAAAGGCCTTGCGGCACTCCATTATTTCACTTTCGTGGATTTTGTCTTTATTTATATATTCATCATGTTAGATACTTTTGTGATTCAGTATACACACACGCACACACACACACACACACACACACACACACACACACACATATATATATATATATATATATATATATATATATATATATATATATATATATATATCACATATAGGATGCACGTGAGAGAGAGTAGAGAGAGAGAGAGAGAGAGAGAGAGAGAGAGAGAGAGAGAGAGAGAGAGAGAGAGAGAGAGAGAGAGAGATTGTTACTGACCTACAGGGAGAGTTGTGAGTATTGGGCCTTGAAGTAATAATTTATCCTTACATGAAAAATTTTCATAAGCCCATAAACTAAAAATGGAAAAATAACAAATTGGTAGGTCGACAAGTGAAATGGGTTTCTTATTAGTAATTTATTATTTACAATCACAACATGGAAGAAATTACGAAGGAAACTAGACACTTTAACTAACTTAAGTCAGCTGGGAATTTAAACATCAGCAATGATTGAGCACAATTACGAATACTGGCCACATGCAAGTACACCTGGAAGCCAAATCGGAAATAATTCTATTAGTGCCGGTAGGGCGGAAATTTACAGGCAATCAGGAACACAGACCCACAGTTATGCTGGTAATAGCATCAACAACATTCCCGGAATGAAACAATTCCAGGTAAGATTAACACTGAGATGATACTCTCTCTATAATTGAATAAATGCACTTGCAAGGAAGGAATGAAAATTACATTATACACTGTCATGGAATTACACATGGGATGTAGATCCACTGTTTAAGTGGACAAGACAAGAAATTACTTGAGCAATGAAATATGAGAGGGAGGTAATAAAATGAGTTAAAGAAAAAGATACTGGCCATCCAATTTCCCTTCAGGGCACATTACCTTCGTTGTTTCCTGGTTTTATATTCACACATAACTTTGTGTCAATCTGATCCAAGTTAGCAACATTGTTCAGGGATTGTTACTACAGTCCAGCATGAATAAAGTGTGAGTTCCAAAGTCACCCCGGCTCTGGGGGCTGTCAGGCAGAGATTACCTGGTATGACTGTCTCCTAAAATGATCTGTCTTGAACTGCCTTGACTGCATGACCTCCGTATTTGTGAGATCTGGATAGTTGCTGGAGTCATTGTTTTAGGCAATGTATGCAACATTTACCTGGGAATTGGGAGAAGAGGGTTGGCCAGCATATAGGTTGAAAACTCAGTGGGTAGTAAACTGAATTTGGTGATTAAGATAGGGACAGCTCTCTTCCTCTGGGTGTGTTTCACCTTGAGACTCATAAAGACCCCTCCCTGAAAATATGAGGCACTTGCTGGTCAACACTCTCTTGTCACTCATAGGTTAATAGGGATCCCTCTCTCTCCTACTGCCTGGTAAACCTGCCTTGTACATTTTGCTACAAGGGCTTAATAGTTAGCGATTCAGTAGCAATATTCATAAAAAAAAACCCTTTAAGCAGACATTCCACTCCCTTTTGGGCATGAAGGTCTGCACTAGTGAGTCGCTGATATCTATTACATTAAGTACTTCTCCTAATGGATCATTCTCCAGTGCAAAAATGAAAATAGTTTTAGATTTATTCCTAACTTATCCCCTGAGGAGGTTGAGCGTACTGGCTAGTTTAACTTAGGGTTTCTAACACTAGCTTAAAGGGTTCCCACATTTATTAAAAGATACTGTCTATGGAATCAAATGACCTGGTAGTGCTATTGACTCAAGATGAAATAACTAACTGAATTTCACACAGAACTAAGCTAACACAGGACCAAAATGATAACCAGCCATGTGCAGAGAATAATTGAAATCAAAAGTCACTTAATCTATGACACAATGGGCATGGATATGAAATATGTTAGTAATACAAGGTTATGAACATGAAACATTGAAAGATACATGGGTTATTAAATTTATACTACATCTACAAAATACAAGAAAATACAAAAACTTCTGAAAATAGCTAGGACATGCTCTTCAGTTTCTTGGGCTAAAGAACAGACTTAGCAAAGTACAAAATAAATTCTTTTAATACAACACTACTGATTAAAGGTGGGAGACAACCCTAGACATCCTTTCTGGATTATGGGCTAAGATTGCTCTATAAAATGAGGCACTGTTACAGCTATATAATACAAGTGCCATGAGAGCGCTATGGTTCTAGTGACTTCCTGACCTCCTACTCTCCCTACTCCTTTTCCTCCTTGCTTTCCTTCGCACTTTAGGCTTGGGTCTCCCATCTAGAACCTGGACACACGGCTCCAGAGGAGGTTGAGAAGACCTTGGTACCAGGTCTCAGCCTGCAATATCACCGCCCTCGGGACTTAGACCTGGAGTGACAATGGATGTACTGTTATTTGGCAAATCATGATATGAGTCGGTCACTGCCTCAGCGGCTGCATCAGCTTACACAGCAGTGGTGCCAACTTGTTCTGTTAGCATTTGTTGTATGACTGGTACATTGGTGATCAGCTTCAACAGGACTTCTTGTATAGATTCATCCTCCATTGCCTACTGGGTACTGTGATAGGGAGGAAGATGTGGATGAAGGTGCGAGGGGCTCACAGGTTAAGAGGACCAACTGAGGCATGGGTTGTGAGGCCACGCTGGGGAACGAGCCTCTACTGAGGTCAAGGGAATCTGGAAGACACCCTACTGAACTTCGGGCCATCTCTCAGCCAGACACTGGTACTGGTGCCAGGCCAGTAGACAAGAGGGGGCCCAGACTGGAATCTCCTGAAGGGAGATCAACAGCATGCTCTAGCACTGACTCTAATGCTGGCTCAGGACCAAGATTAGAAAGAGGATGTCAACGGCCACAGGACTTAGAACCGGGCATCCATGGTTGCATACTTTGAAAAGACCCAGAATCTGACTCTGTGGGGGCTCAGTGACCAAACAGGTCAGAGCACTACACTGGCCAGGCATTGGCACTGGCTGTGGCTCAATGGCAGGGCTGGGAGTAACATCAACGGCTGATGGAGACGCCCACAGGGTAGGACCCTGGGCTGACCTGGTGAGAGGTTGAGGAGGGGCGATAACTTCCTAGGAGGAGGTCATACCCTCCAAGAATATGGTCAGCTTCTCCAGCAATAAAAATCCTACTTCTGTTTGGTCTTCTAACCCTCAGTTGGACAGTCAGGAGTGTCAGCTTCCAATTATTAATGCCTTTAATAGTTATAGATTAGTTTTCTTGAATAATGGCCCCATAGGGCACTTTGTCTCGCCTTATAATGGAGATCTGGCCACCAGTGTCTTCAAAAGCTAAGACCTGCTTAGCATGATAATGGCCTCTAGGAGGTGCAGCATAAATAGGGCCAAAAGCTTGGGGTCCTAAAGAGGATAGATGAGTGACCGCTACAGCAACCACGGCTTCAGGTTTCTTGTTAGGGCAATTCCAGTAAGTCGTGGAATGCTAAAATTTCTTAAAGTTGAGGTAATAACCTTTACTATAGTCTCTATGAGGAGCAGTTATGGTGGAAGTAGACTGGGGACTCTGATTAGAGGGGGCTTTGCCCTGGCTTCCCCTTTAGCTTTGCAATGGGCTGTTAAGTGCAATATTTTTTTGCAGTTAGCATATACAGTTGATTAGAAGGTCTATTTCTTGGTCGGACCACTGAGGCAGTGGGGTCAGGAGGCACTGTGCAACTATTTGAGGTCCTGGAGGTGGGATGGTATGTCTCATAGACAATGGCTAGGTGGTAGCACTCACTAAATGATTTTGGCTGACTTCCCGCCAATGTGTAAGGCCAAGGGTCTGGGAGCATAATAAAGGCAATCCTCAAGTTACATCTGATTCAACATGTCCTCGACGTCTTGGCACTCCACAGAGTCGATCCACTGCTGCAAGGCTTTGTTTTTTTTTTTTTTTTTTTTAAGACCAGTCAGACGATGTTTGACTGATCTCTTTTGGAAGCCCCGACATCGTTGCCTCCAGCGCTCAGGCGTCATTTCATATGCAATCACTACGGTCTTCCTGACCTCTTCAAGGTTTCCCTTATCCACATTTTCTAATGAAATTTAAGGTGCCCTGACCCTTTTCACTAATGTATTTTTAAAGAATCACAGACTTCTCAGTGTCAGTTAGGGTGTACTCTGAGAACAGCGTTTCCACCTGATCTAGCCATGCCTTTGGTTCTGTGTCATTCTACTTTGGTTTGAGGTGACTGATATTGGAGATAATGGAAGGCACTGAGACCAGGCGGGATTTTTGGCTTCGTGTTTGGCCAGTACCATGGCACTGTCCTGTTTGGATCATTTTATTTCCGCTTCCTTTTCCTTCAATGCTAGTTGATGCTGTCTCTCCTTCTGCTCTTGTTCTTCATGCTGTCACTGCTTCTCTTTCTCCTGTTCTTCATGTTGTTTCAGCTGCAATTCGTACTCTCTTTCTTCTTCTCGGGCTTTCTTAGTGGCAGCTACTTGATCCTGAACCTATTAGAGCAGCCATTCTCCCTTTAATGTCATACTCTTCCCTATCTCCATAAAAGTTTTGTACCCCTCGGCATACATGTTTGTTAATGCTTAAAGTGGGGTCAGATCTCCCCACAAAAACAATGATGGCTCTGGCACTAAATGTGCAACATGGTTCTGAAGAACAGAGATATCACACACTACAAGATTTACCGGCAGGTGTGACTGAGTTCTGAAGAACTGAATAATTCAAAGGCACAACAAATTGCTGATTGGTTTCTTATTGGTTCACGAAAAACGGTTTGGTTGAGCTTACATGAGGCAATCAATAGTTAAGCCAAACAAACAAAGGATGGATGCTTGAAGCAATTAATTAAGTAACATGTAGGGGACAATGGCACATACGTTGATTAAATAACACACAGTGGACAGTGGTATTTACATACTTTTGTGTATAAAAACAGAAATGTTTAACTCACCCAAGAACACAAGGGTAACACAGAGCAGAGATGTGGTTCATATAGAACAGATTAATTTAATAGATATGCAGTGCAACAATAGCATGCCAATGGGCCGTGTGGAACAAACAAAGAATATAAAATTAGCACAAAAATTGCATTGCTCAGTAAAAGCTACGAATGAGTTTGTAAAGTTCCCAATTGGGCATATAGATAAGACTGGGAAATTCTAGTAAAATACTGCCTTGTACATTAAACTGGTTTGCTTTATTTCTAGCAAAATTTCTCTTATCCAAGGTGTAGCAGCAATCAACACTCGCAGGGACAATAGCAATAATTACATTTGCATCTTTAAATGTGCAGCGGAAGTCAACACTCAAGGTGACAGTGGTTTTTTTATATATAAAATGACATGATTCCAGAAATTAATATCTGACATGTGTAATTAATGTTTGCTACTTCGAATGACTCAATTATTATAGAAGTAAAGGTTGTAATTGAATCAACTTATCCACCAAGGTTAATAGCATGTTCCCTACAATAATGGGTAATATGGAATAATAAAAAAAAAAAGTCTCTCTAGAATGAAATAAACAAGGTGTAGCTTAAGAATGCGTAACAAAAGATAATAGCAGAGCTAATAAAAATGATGAAGTTTCCCTCTTACATTACAATGAACGATATGGCAGTGATCAATTGCCTGTTTTAGTTATGTGATGTTTGCATTTATTTTCAAATGCAAAATGACTACATTTTAAGTAACAATAATGAAGGAAATTGTAAGAATTATAAGAAGGTCTCCCAACAGTAATATCAAACTTCTGTATATATTAAATGGAAATTTACATATTGTATAATGACAGCTCAAAGTGTTTGACAGTGATTTTTGAAATGGCTGCCTTTGTGTGATAGGTGATGGTTGCACGTGGTTTACCAGACAGCTGACAGTGAATTCAAAATGGCTACCTTTTGTTTATGAATAACCTCATCACTTGTGTTTGCTTCCAACAGGAGCGGGTCAGCTGAGCGAACTTTGTCACTTGGTCAAACACACTAATGCCCATATTCTTGTTTTATTTTACTAGATACAAAGGGGAATACACTAATTTTCTCTGATGGAAGGGTGCATGAGTATGTGTAGCATTTAATTAACACTTGGAAACACAAAGAACTACTTTACTGGGCTAAGAATGTTAAACTCAAGGTTATTACTCTTAACACGAAAGAGAAGGGTTGGCTGGATTCCATCTTGGTGTCTGCCTCACATGTCTGGGTGTGGGTGGTGAACGAATTCTACTGGACTTGTTGCACATATGAATATATACAGCTGCACACACAAATGCAATAAAATCTTTCTTATTTACAAGAAATACATTTACTTCTAATGATCTACTTTGTCGAGCATAATTTGAGCAGATATTGGGTAAATGATATGCAAATAACACAGTGACTAAGCTGCCTAAGAATTGTGAGAGCGAGTAAAACTTTTTTGGTGAACAAAATTCACTGACGCACACAATGGACGTTGTAGCCTGACAGGGGAGCTAGTTGCTAATTGTGGAATTCCTACGCTTTGTGGGTGAAATAAAATTCCACTGACATGTCCAAAAGAGAAAATTATACAATTTTCTCTCAAAGGACATGCAATGAGATCACCTAGTTAATGGTCAACACTACTACCTGATGGCTAGCGAATTTCATGCAGGTGCCGACAAGCAACTGACAAGAAACCCTAACTTGCTACTCTTTCCCTGACTGCATGTCGCTTGTCTACCTACTTGTGGGATCTCGAGCAGTGCTAAGTTCAAAACGCTTCTTCACTGTGATTCACTTTCACTCTCACTGACTTGCATCTATTTCCTAATCACAAATCAAAATACACCATGAATTAGATCACTAATTTCCTACCTATCATAATGCGAATAAACACTTTTAACACTCTGGTTCTAAAACCATGCTACCTTCCATGCTGGTGCCAAATTACTTGTTTGAAGAATGAATTTTTTCTATTCAGGTTTGTATCAATTGCTAAGATTGGGGAGGTGAATACTTTATGTTAATTCTAATCCCATTAATTAGCAACGTGCTGGCAAGTTCTGCCACTGTTACGGGCTTACAGGGGAGGTTGTGAGTATTGGGCCTTGAAGTAATAATTTATCCTTACAAGAAAACCCCTGGTAGGTCCATAAACTAAAGATGTGCAAAAATAACAAAGAATTGTTAGGCCATCAAGTGAAAATGGGTTTCTTAACAGTAATTTAATATTTATAATCATAACATGGAAGAAATTACGAAGGAAACTGGACACTTCTACTAATTTAAGTAAGTTGGGAGTTTACTCATCAGCAATGATTAAGTGAACTGGATAATGCGTCGCAGTTGTGAATACTGGCCACATGCAAGTGGACCTGTGAGCCAATTAGGGAATCATTCTATCAGCCCTGGTAGGGCAGAAATTTGGAGGCAATCATGAACACAGACACAGTTATGCTGGTAACAATATCAACAACATTCCTGGAATGAAACGATTCCAGGTAAGAATAACACTGAGATGATACTCAGTATATAATTGAATAAATGCAAGAACTGGAGAGAGATTCTTTACTCTACTCACTTGCTAGCAAGGGGTGAGAATTACGTTATACACTGTCAAGGAATTATGCATGGGGTGTAGATGCACTATTTAAGTGAGTGAGACAAGAAATTACTTGAGCAATGAAATAGTTAAAGAAAAAGATACTGGCCAACCAGTCTCCCTTCCGGGGCACATTACCTTCGTTGCTCCCTGGTTTTGCATATACACACAACCTTGTGTTGATATGATCCAAGTTAGCAACAAAGTCCGGGAATTGGTACTTCTGTCCGGTGTGAATAAAGTGTGAGTTCCAAAATCACCCCAGTTCCGGGGTTGTCGAGCAGAGATTACCCAGTATGACTGTCTCGTAGACTGATCTGGCTTGAAATGCCTTGATGGTGTGACCTCCGTGATTGCAAGGTCCGGATAGTTGCTGGAGGCATCGCTTTAAGCCATGGATGCAACATTTACCCGGGAATTAGGAGAACAGGCTTGGCCAGCATAAAGGTGGAAAACTCAGTGGGTGGTAAATTGAATTTGGTGTTTCCTCTTGAGAGTCATAAAGACCCTTCCCTGGAGAGATGAGACACTTACTGGTCAACAACACTCCTGTCAGTAGTAGGCCTATTGGGATCCCTATCTCTCCTACTATTTGGTATACCTGCCTAGTATATTTTGCTATAAGGGCTTAATATTAGAGATTCAGGGGCAATATTTATAAATGTATATTTATATAAATATTGAGGATAGTTTATATATATATATATAACAGCATTTTCTTTAATATATGGATGCTTTAATTTTGTATGTTATTTCCTTCCAGTTTGTTCATATACAATATAGTTTCCCTCACAATATCATCAGGATAAACGCTGTTCTAAATATGCAAGTGCAATGATATGCGACAGTCATATATATGTATATATATAAATATTTCATTGAAAAAATAAATTTTATTTCTAAGACCATCTATTTTATAAGGAAAGTTCCTCAATCTTGAAAATGTTTCCAGGTTAGAAAATAATCTTATAATTAAGAGACATTTAAATGAAATTGTATCGATTGTTTGTACTATGCTAACTTTTTTATATATACATATGATTTATATACTTGATAAATTGGTATATAATATGTGATGAATAATGAGTTTTATATTGGGGTAACATATATTTTATATTGAGGTTGGAAAAAGAGCGTTTGTATATAGAATATATATTCGAATTCATTATTTCCATGGATTATATATATATATATATATATATATTACCAAAAGTATTTTTTCAATTGGTATCGTTCATTTTTTTATGATTTATATATAGAATATCATATAGATCTTTACTCGTATATGAAAAGTATCAGATGGATAGTGTTGTGTTTAATATATATATAGGATATTATATATATATATTTGAAGTTCTGCTTGTCTATATATATAGGATTGACAGATAGTGAGGAGAAACCCCCGATTTTGTAGCAGCAAGATGTAGCAAGATATAACCATAAGCCAATGGTTAGCCAGCCGTATTATTTATATATGACCTCGGACCACCACGTAATAGAGTAAGTTTGATGGGGGAAGATGAATTTCGTTTTTCAGTGTCGACTAAGAAAATTTTCCCTAGAGTAATGAAACTTTCTCTCCTTTTTGGGTTATTAAAGCAGTCTTTTTCCATCAGAGTAGAAGAAGTGTCGTTATTTCGTTGGTGTTTACAATTGTATATTCTGAAGATGTAATCATTTCTATTCGTTGGTGCATCTGATTCCCCGGGCATCCAGGATGTAGTAGTAATATGATTAGCTTAAAGTTCCCCTCTGGACACGTGAATATATCAGTCTCGTTGATCATCTGTTTTTTCATCATTGTCCAGAAGTTGAAATCTGTTAATAATAACAGGATATCCTAAGACCATCATCATTTATTACAAGACATAGGTTTTCCTCTTAAGGCTATGGCCCTCCTCTTTACGTTTTCTGGTCTGTTACTGGCCAACTTGAAAATATATTTTTCTGAGGCTGCAACCCATCCGACCCCAACAACCACCTCACAGCCCTGTTCTAACCCCGTATATATACACACACTTGTAATTGTGCAGTTAAATATCCATATACTGTTTGAAAAGGAGAATCTTGATCAAAACGTCTGAAGTCATGTTCAGGAGTCAAAACGATAAATTAGTTTCAGAAGGTTTTCCAATCTAAATTTTGTTTATAAAAGGGAACAAATGGTTAGATAATAGCATTCACTTTATTATAGCATATATATATATATATATACATATCATATATATATATATATATATATATATAGACACATATATATATATACTTATAGATATATATATATTCATATATATATATATTTATATATAATATTCATATATATATTATATATATATATATATATATATATATATATATATATATATATATATATACTATATATATATAAATGGTTAGTGTTGATGAGACAATGTGTATCGTTCTAAGATTATGAGAAGCTCGTTAGAGAGGCCTAATCTTTAAGTAAAATGTTATCTTGAAGATGACTTATTAATCATATTTATTTTAACACCCATTATTGAGCCAAAGGCAAGTCTTATCTTTACCAAGAGTTTAGGGTCTGATAAAGTCCTACTTGTTACTATCGGAAAGAGATCCTAAAATATATTCAAAGTTTCCATAAAGCAAGCGTCTCTCATTATGTATTGTATTCTCGTTCTTTTAGGACAAATGGAATCATTACAACCTAGAATATCATTTTATTATTATTTATTTTTTTATTATGAAACAGTGACATCATCAGTGAAACCTTCGTAAAACGACAGGCAATGGCATGGAATTTAATATAGCCTTAAACTTACGATTTCTTTTTTATTATTATCTCATTTTATGAGTAATTTAAGAGTAATATTACATAGTATTTCTGACCTTGAACAGAATTTCGAAAAGATCAGGCAGAAGTAATAAAGATGGTATTTGTGTTTTACTTTTCAACAGACCTTTGAGGGATATTATGTCTCTCTAGGAGGATATCTCTCTCTCTACTCTCTCTCTCTCTCTCTCTCTCTCATCTTGAGGAATAGATTAACAGACCGAGATTACTTTTTCCAATTTCCTTACCTTAGATTTCATTTCCACCTGAGCCCCACTTCCCGAGAGTGACTGTAATGACCTTAACTCAGTTTCATAGTGGAAAATGATCCGCCTCTGTATATATGCAGCCACTTGAAGTTTAGTTTAGTTTCAGTATCAGTTTTCTGTGTTTATTACTCTCTATCTTGAGTATAGCTTTAAATTAATATACCCTTACCGTCAAAATTACGGTAAAATAAGTCGAGAGAAAGTAAGTCAAAGGCAGCAAATTCGAGATGTATATTGGTATGTATTGCACCAGCCTGGTTTTAATTCCCATTTTTCTAAGTTAGGTTAGGTTTAGGCAATAAAGTTAGGTTATTGTTGATGTGGAAAGAGTAATTTGGGTGTGGGAAACATAATGAGATTACTTTCAGTAAAATTCTATGTTTAGTTTTTAAGATTTGGCGTTCCGCTCTTTTCGTGGGAAAGGTACCGGCACTCGGTTACATCTTGGAAAATGCGTCCAGGCATCAATACTTCGCGCAGTGTCCCCAACGCAGATCTAGGTAGGTTCACTACGCTATAGTTATTTAGGACTTTGACATAGAGGGGGTGGGGGTAGCCCGGGCTAAATAACGTTTGTCTAAGCGTCGAATTAATTGCCTAAAGACAATATTTGTAACACAGCGATAAAAACGCTAAGTATTGCGTTTTATGCAATACAGACACCTATATTGACGGGAAACCTACAAATCCATATTTTTCTCGATTTCTCTTGTTAATAACAGTTATTTTTCTTTCAAACTAAAATCTCTTAGGTAGTCCCATGGATGTGGGGAAAGTGTAATATGAGATTCTTATTATATTACGAGCATTCCAGCCAGATCTATAAGAAAGGGTTATTTTTTAGGTCAATAAGTTTTTATCCCTTAGGCTAACCACATACAAGTAAGAATTCTTGATATCGTTCTTACAATACATTGAAAGTAGGTATCAGGAAATACTGACCTGCGTCTAAGTAGCTGGAAAAGAGTTTACATATTCATCTATGATTTTGTTGACATACCATATGAACATATATATATATATATATATATATATATATATATATATATATATATATATATATATTTTACGTTTTTCCGTGGTTTTAGTTTGAAATATGCTCTGTGAGACAGGTAGCAACAATTTAAGTTAATTTAGCCTTGTGATTCTGACTTGATGGGTACGGGAAAACGTAAAAAGAGGAAAACAAAGGAGAATTTCATATGAGCATAGGGCTCTTGTTACTGAGGGAAATATTACGTAAAACACGTGGGCAAATTTAAAGGAGTGTATTTACATAAATGATATCAGTACGGGAAAGAGGAACTCAAGTAGATTACTATCCTGAAGGAGATTCCTACGGGATTGAATGAAACTGGGGATTCCAGACACAGATCCGAGAAGCTTCCACGAAATAGGATCCCTCTGAAATGAGAGATATGCACATTATACGCCAGTAATGAAAATAGACAAAAGAATAATGAATTGAAGCTGCACTGAGGGTGCCAAAGGAGTAATAAAGAATTAATACTGCCGATGCAAGAGGCGCACGGACATTAGACAAGGGAGATTTCTGGCTTTCTCTTTAAGAAAATATTACGAGACAAAAGCGTGACTGAAATGGGGGCTCTTCCAGGGCACTTTACCTTAGCAGATTTTCCGAGGGCGCGTAGAAGGCGGTCCGTGGATGACTTGCGATTTCCGAGGACGAGTTTCTTCCACGTGGTGGGATGCAAGGGCTTCCGTAAAGGGGCAAGGCGATGGGGACTCCTCGAAACTCCAAGCAATGGCGTGTGGGGCTCGAGGAATACGGTCGAAGGGCACGAGGAAAAGTATACTTTGGAAAGGGCCACGTGGTTAGGATGCAAGGGCATCGATGGGGCCAGGTGTTGAGGACGTCTTCACAAGTTCACTCCATATCTTCCAGCCCGCGTGTGTGTGGACCTCGTGGGCTTTTGCCTTTTATCCTCCTTTGGGGCAGGGGTGCGCCCAACACAGATGCTTTGACTCATTGCACCTGCTGCCTGCAGGGGAGGTTTTGGCCTGTAGGAGAAACGCCCAAGCCAGATTACTTTTGCCTCGAAGGAAAGATCTTTATCAAAAATGGGAGCGCCTTTAATCTTTTAAACCCTTGTTTTTAAGTCGATAGACAGATGGTCTATCGATCGGCCGGCTGGCAGTAAATGAAACACAACAACAACCAACAACAACAAAGGAGGGGGAGGCAATTTGCTAGCGAATTCTTGCTAATCATAATACCTCCCCATACAAGATGATGTACATACCTCCTTCGGTGTGTACATCGATATTCAGAATGAGCGGCAAATGCTTTACGTTACTCTACATTCTGCCTTGCAATGAACTTTACTCCTAAGGGTTTTATGAAGCTGCAACGTTACTTTTAATAACACATTGGGACAATTTTCGTTAACAGAATGCAAAGTGATTTAACACTTGCAAAAGAATAATTACTTTAGATTTGGTTACCCACTGGTAACTTTATAATGTGACTCGAACAATTGTGAATTATAGGCCAAGTATATGAGGCTATGGCCAACAAATGAAAAGAAATGGTTATTGTTCAAGAATTAAAATACACGGTTACTTAATTTTAGATAAAATGCATGCGGTTAGTACAATCTGCCTTGAAGAGGCTGTGTAAATGAAAACCAGCGTTTATTTTTGTAAATGACATCCCTTTTACGATACTGTAATGGCTATACATATTCGCATTGATAATATATCTTCGTTTTTTTAACGTCAGCTATTGTTTAGCCGGCCCCACACGGATTTTGACAGTCCGTATGCGGGCGAGTATTCGCGAGGTTTTAATTCGCTAACCTTAAACTACGCTAATTTTATCGTCCACTGCCTACTCAATGTTATGACGGGGCGAGCAGACAAAAGATGTGGGGTAGGACAAACAGAGATCTTGGAAGGAATGGAAGGGGAAAAGGGATAATAATAACAAAGGAAAATTACCAAGACGTTACGAATGAAAACTTGACCGCATATGAAAGGCGGGACACGTCCTCAGAGCTTACAAAGGGGCATTTAAATCACAAGGGCAAGAGTTTATGACTCGCGATTCATTAAAATAAAGATAACTAAATGACTAAAAGAAAGTAAATGATATTTGCAGAAGAGCTAAAGGAAAAAGAGTGAGGGTTTTATTGTGTTAGGCGGGAATTTATCGTCTTTCGCCTATAAATTACGGCCCAGGCTATCACTTCAGTCCCAGGGCGAGGAAAGTGCACCCGAAGGGCGCGACTCCTTCAGGAGGGGCTGACACGCACGCCCGGTGCCAAGGTATGGGCGCAAGGGCGTGCCACTTCTCACTCTGTTATTCTTAATGATTTATACATTGTGTGGGGAATGGTATCCCGTATTTTAATTGCCTCTTGTGGGGGTAATTTAAGGGAAGATTAATAGAAGGTGATAAGAGATAGAAGTTCCTGAGGAACGGAAGAAGATAG
Organism: Macrobrachium rosenbergii; assembly: GCF_040412425.1. Classification (NCBI taxonomy): domain Eukaryota; kingdom Metazoa; phylum Arthropoda; class Malacostraca; order Decapoda; family Palaemonidae; genus Macrobrachium; species Macrobrachium rosenbergii. The sequence goes on along the minus strand of NC_089794.1, from coordinate 59,833,146 downwards.
AGGAGGGCCTGACATCCCCTTCTGGATTAGGGGTGCCAAGACCTTCGAAAAATGAAATGGTGGCACAGGTGCCAGGGGAGCTCTAGAGCTCTTTGTAAACTACCTGGAAATTCCCACGCCCGTGGTAATTTCGCCTCGAGTCTTTCTTAATGGGACAGTCGTCCTCGGCCGGGGAAGCGGAGGGCCCGCGACCGGAGGGCGGCACGGAGTACCACCTGGGCCTGCTGATGCGACAGCTGACGCAGGAGTGTTCCGTGCGGGTTCTACCATGATCCGTCACGCGGCTCTTGTAGTTCATCGGCCAAGTGAGATATGGCAGAATCCTGACTTGCAATTGCGTCGGCGACGGGCTGAGGCAGAGAGGAGGCGGTCGGGGGTGGCGTGAGCGGCTCGCAGGTAACGATGACCAGCTCAGGCACGGTTTGCGCAGGCCGCACCTGCAGGTGAGCTTCCGCGGTGGTCGGGAGGAACCGTCTCTCTGACCGACGCTGGTAGCGGTGCCAGGCCGGGGAAGAGAGGGGTCCTGAGTTGGATCCCGTGAATGGAGATCGGCGTAGCGCTCTGGCGCTGGCACTAGGGCAGAGTCAGGCGCTATCAGAGGTTTCTTGGGCTCGTCGGTCAGGACGGACGAAGCTTGGCCCTGCTCGGGGCATGCAAGTGGCACCGGCAGGAATTTGGCATCTCCTGAAGGGAGATTTGATTGGGGCCCTGGCACTGGCACTGAGGCAGGGCCGGGCACTGAAATGGATCGGGAACCGATCGAGGGGGCCACTGTACATCGTACTCAGGTGGCACTGGTGGGGACTGCACGTCCTTCTGGTACCCAGGGGCGCCAGTCTTGCTGAGGGAGAAGCGGGGGGAGGATTACTCGCGCCCGCGGAATGATTCGGGAATGGGGACCCCTAGATTGTCGTGATTTCGGTGGGGACTGAAAGTCCTGTCCCAGGATGACGTCATAGCCTCCGGGGAGATGGCTTGCTACTGCAAGATTGCAAATTTTGGATTGGTGAGGTCTTGTGACTCTCAATTGGACCGTAGGGAGTATCATTTAAATTGATTTATTCCCTCGATCGTGACGAGTTTTCGTCTATTGACGATAGCTCCGTAGGGGAACTCTGTCCCTTCGGATGAGGAGATTTGTGCGCCCGAGTCCTCGAGCAGTGACTCGGGCGCTGGCTCGCTACCTCGTGGAGGGGCCACGTATACAGGCCCTTCGGCGGGAGGGCCTAATGACTGGGGATCTGTGACGGCCAAGGCGACGGTGGGAGTATTTACTTTATTATTGCGTGGGCATTTTGCCCATGCGGGAGAATGGCCATAGACCTTGCACGCCGTGCAAAAGGTCTGGCTGAAATCTTTCCGCGCTGCCCCTGTGGAGGGCGCAGGCGAGTTATTTGTCGGTTTTCCGGGAGAGAGAGGAGCCGGTTTCTTGTTCCGGCACTGTTCGGAGGAATGCCCCGTTTTCTTGCAATAATGGCAAGTTAGGGGCTTGCCCGAGTTCCCATTTTTGTGGGAATTTGAACCTCCGAGGAGGGACGGGGGATTTATCTTCCGCCCCATGGATCCTTCTTGAGGGTGGTGAGTTTCCCACATATCTGCTATTCGGCAACACTCGGTGAGTGTTGCTGGGGCTTTTTCCACTATATGAGTGGCGAGGGCAGGAGGGGCGAGCGCAGGAAATGCTCAATTTAAACCATCGAGTACCTCGGCGGTGTTAGTGGCTCCTTCGAATCGAGCCATTTTGTCAACGCCCGCTCGAATGGTACGCCCAATCGGACCAAGTCTGGCCTGCTTCTCTGGGCTGCTCTCCAACGTCTCCTCCACCGCTCGGGGTAATCTCACGCCTTCGTAACTGCTTGGCGACGGCTTCCCAGTTTCCCGATCGTTGCGGGAAGGGCGTGGTAGGCAACGAGGGCCTTTCCGCCCAGGAATTTAGTGAGAACAAGGGAGAGTTCCGCGGGGGAGAGATCGCAGCACTCCAGGACTCGTTCGGCCCTTTCAAGCCATACTTCGGGTTCGGACTCGGTCCATTTTGGCATGAACGAGTGAGCTTGGCTGAGGGCACTCATTCCCGCGGCAGGGGCGGGGAGTGGCGGGGTTCTAGGGGGTCCGATCTTCCCATTCTGTTCTCCCCTTTTCTCTTGGGCGTTCTCTCCGTTGTTAGCACCTGGAGCTCTCGTTGGGCGCGTTCTCTCCCTCTCTCCTCACGTTCTCTTGCTCTGCTCTCTCCGCCTTGGCATCGTCCACTCGCTCTTGAACCCATGCTCTCAGATCTTGCCCCGATAGTCCCATGTCCTTCCCAGCGGACATGTAGAATTTGAAATCCTCGTTTTGTTGGGCTCTGGTATTAGCCATCTTGGAATAATGGGTATAGGATATGTCTGAAAAGACTCAGGTTGTCTGAAAAGACTCAATTGCAGGAATCTGAAACACTCAATTGTTCAGACTGCAGGCGAATGGATCTGTCTGAATACGACAGGTGATTAGTAAGTCTGCGGAGACTTTTTGTTAAAATTTGATATGTCTTGGAAAGACGTGGTTGTTCTTGGCGAACGAATTTTAATATGTGTCTCGGAAGACGTAGTTGGATTTTGTCACGCTCGGACTTGGCCGGCTGTAGCGTGAAGTTAAGGAGTTGTTCTAACGAACTAGAATGATCAGTCCCGTAAGGGGCTTAGATGTGTGTGAACTACACTATATAATGTCTCAAAAGGACTTAATTTTGGGTTCCCGCAGGAATGAGAAATTCTCGCCATTTTGCGACGTAGAATTTTTATATGAGTCTCTGAGGACTGGAATTTGGAGAAATTCTCTCTGAGGACTGGAATTTGGAGAAATTCTCGCCACGTGCGACGTAGAATTTTAGGAGTCTCTGAGGACTGGAATTTGGAGAAATTCTCGCCACGTGCGACGTAGAATTTTAGGAGTCTCTGAGGACTGGAATTTGGAGAAATTCTCGCCACGTGCGACGTAGAATTTTAGGAGTCTCTGAGGACTGGAATTTGGAGAAATTCTCGCCACGTGCGACGTAGAATTTTAGGAGTCACTGGAATTTGTGGAATTGGAGAATTTAGTATTTTAGGAGTCAATTACGATTCGTCCCTTAGGACTTAGAAATTACTAACGGGAAACCCAAAGAAAAATGTATGCTGGGAAATGAATGGGGAAAAAAAAAAATGCTACACACGCGGGCATGGGCGGGGTGGGGGTGCAGGTCGTTTGGCCAACACCGGAGGTATTTTTAGATTCTGGGTGAATGAACCCGTATATTTATATACCGTCTGGGATTCGGAGAATTTCCCAGTCGTCTGAGAGGATAACAGTACAACGGCCTAGTAATTTTCCCTATAAGCGGAGTTTAAATTTCGCTTTCCTAACACCTAACTCGAATTCTAACTACACTGAGAGAATTTCAGCAATGCAAGCTGACTTCGTCGTGTCCCACGGGAATTTATTCGCGCCTAAATAACAGTTCGCTAATTCGAAATGCGAAGTAAAAGTTATCACAGAGGAATTTCTTTCGCATATGGCAAAGATTTTCCTCGAAGCAAGAATATGGCAAAGAAGGATTTTAACACAAGAGGAATTTCGCACTATTCCTCGAAGCAAAGGATGGTTAGCACTGGTTATTTCCTAACTACCTATCCTGAAAGGCATGCATTAACGAATCTAATACGGCGGTTCTTTTCTCTCAGTGATTACATGCGTCCCTATTTCTAATTCCTAGGAACAGTCACGATTGTAAAAAGGTTTTGCTAAGATTAACACATTACTTACGTGGAATTTTCTGGATCTGTGTGCTGGTTTTACACAAAAGGTTCGTAATTGTCTCGTACCCAGCTTAGCTTTGCTAATAGCTGATCTGGCAAGTTGCAAATGCAATAAAGCAACACTAGGGGAACTGCAACTGCAAAACGAGATCTATGGCCAGGTCGCCATTTTTACGTTTTTCCGTGGTTTTAGTTTGAAATATGCTCTGTGAGACAGGTAGCAACAATTTAAGTTAATTTAGCCTTGTGATTCTGACTTCGTGGGTACGGGAAAACGTAAAAAAGAGGAAAACAAAGGAGAATTTCATATGAGCTTAGGGCTCTTGTTACTGAGGGAAATATTACGTAAAACACGTGGGAAAATTTAAAGGAGTGTATTTACATAAATGATATCAGTACGGGAAAGAGGAACTCAAGTAGATTACTATCCTGAAGGAGATTCCTACAGGATTGAATGAAACTGGGGGATTCCAGACACGATCCGAGAAGCTTCCACGAAATAGGATCCCTCTGAAATGAGAGATATGCACATTATACGCCAGTAATGAAAATAGACAAAAGAATAATGAATTCGAAGCTGCACTGAGGGTGCCAAAGGAGTAATAAAGAATTAATACTGCCGATGCAAGAGGCGCACGGACATTAGACAAGGGAGATTTCTGGCTTTCTCTTTAAGAAAATATTACGAGACAAAAGCGTGACTGAAATGGGGCTCTTCCAGGGCACTTTACCTTAGCAGATTTTCCGAGGGCGCGTAGAAGGCGGTCCGTGGATGACTTGCGATTTCCGAGGACGAGTTTCTTCCACGTGGTGGGATGCAAGGGCTTCCGTAAAGGGGCAAGGCGATGGGGACCCCTCGAAACTCCAAGCAATGGCGGGTGGGGCTCGAGGAATACGGTCGAAGGGCACGAGGAAAAGTATACTTTGGAAAGGGCCACGTGGTTAGGATGCAAGGGCATCGATGGGGCCAGGTGTTGAGGACGTCTTCACAAGTTCACTCCATATCTTCCAGCCCGCGTGTGTGTGTGGACCTCGTGGGCTTTTGCCTTTTATCCCCTCCTTTGGGGCAGGGGGGGTGCGCCCAACACAGATGCTTTGACTCATTGCACCTGCTGCCCGCAGGGGAGGTTTTGGCCTGTAGGAGAAACGCCCAAGCCAGATTACTTTTGCCTCGAAGGAAAGATCTTTATCAAAAATGGGAGCGCCTTTAATCTTTTAAACCCCTGTTTTTAAGTCGATAGACAGATGGTCTATCGATCGGCCGGCTGGCAGTAAATGAAACACAACAACAACCAACAACAACAAAGGAGGGGGAGGCAATTTGCTAAGCGAATTCTTGCTAATCATAATAATATATATATATATATATATATATATATATATATATATATATATATATATATATATATATATATATATATATATATATATATTATATATATATATATATATATATATATATATATATATATATATATATATATATATATATATATATATATATATATATATATATATATATATATATATATATATATATATATATATATATATATATATATATATATATATATATATATATATTATATATATATATATATATATATATATATATATATATATATATATATATATATATATATATATATATATATATTATTCGTGAAACAACACTTCCGAAAGTTTCGACAAAGAGTGATCTCATATGCGGGGGATTTTCAAGCCCTCCATCCTGCTTTACTTCTCGATGTTCGTGCGTCAATAAATTGTCACACAGTCGATTTCATATATTGAGACATATATTATTATAATCGTTATCATTCAATGCTCTTTCTTCTCAAGTATACTTATAAAGCCCATCAGTGAAGAAGATAATAAGTATTAAAAGTAGAAAAGTAACGGAGTCAGCTGGGTAAGGAGTTTGCACAGTCACATTTGGAGAGCTTTCATGCAATTCTCGCCATTATTACATTATATATACAATAATGCTGCCTTCTTTTAATATATGCCATTGCATATATATACGTGCGTATATGCTTTTATACGTCGTTTGTCGGTCAGTTAATGAAACTTACTGAAGAAGCTGCTGAGAGTCCCAGTTGATGTCACTTCTCCAATTTCGCTTTTGGCACCATTTTTGTTTCTGTTCTTTCTCAAGGTTTTTGTTTCAACGTCACCGTAATCATTATGAGATGATGATGAACAAACACACAGAACAACAGCAAGCATTCCTCCAGTTAGTGTTTAAAGCATTTGATTTTTTGTGCGTGAGGTGAGCATCCACGGTTCGCTCTACTGTTGAAAAAGGCTTTGGTTTTGTAGAGGTGTCTTTCAGTACTGGTTTCCTTCAGGTATCCATCCCAGGATTATCCAGCCTGTTCAGACGTTCTTGAAGTGGGTTTGTGTGGCTCTCGAAACAGATTGCCTGCAGTTGTCCACAACATTATGAGGGAAGCTTTTGTCTCTTTATTTATAGGTATTTTAGTGTGAAAATGGCCCTTGCTCTCACTTTACATTAAAAAAAAAAAGGATTTCCTTGTGAGTTTTTTGTGTATGAATATTATAAAGCGTTTATGCATTACTGCATACTTGGTTTTTGGTGAATTAAAAATTTGTGTGCACTAAATGTTTGAATAATGACCACTCCCTTTCACTGAGAAATTTCTTGAATAGCTGACAAGGGCTGATCTTTTCAGATGTGTGTTTGGCCTTCAAATATTTTGGACACCCTCCCACCTTCCCCCGGGCCAAGTCCAAAGGAATACTTGAAGGGCAAAGCGGGGAAACTGAAACAAAAAGCTGTCGAGCATTGAAGGTGCGTGTCAAGTTGTCTGGCTTGACTGGTTCCTCCTGTTATGTTGTTATTGCTTGCAGCTGTGCTTCACCATTTGGGATGTGGTATATACATTTTTAAACGAATGTTTTCAACGTTGAGTTCAAAGTACAGGTTGGTTCAGGTTAGGGACTGTGGAATTGCTGTTAGCTGTGAGATATCTGGGAAATGTTCAGGTGCAGTTGGAGTTTGTTGTGTTGTTGTTCATTTTGGGGAATGTGCAATCAAGGAGGTCACTTGACTGCAAGATGAAATTATATAAGACAGTTACATGGATCAGCTGTTTTTGTATGTATGTATGTATGTATGTATGTATGTATGTATGTATGTATGTATGTATGTATGTATGTATGTATATGCTTATATATATATATATATATATATATATATATATATATATATATATATATATATATATATATATATATATATATATATATATATATATATATATTATATATATTCAATCAGTAAGCTACAAACGTCCTTTAATATCCAATTCGCTCTACCTCGGAAATAATATATTTTCATATATGTTACCGAAGGGGAATTTTTTAGTTGGGCCGCATGGGTTAAAATGCGTCCACTGTAGCCCTGAGTTCTTGTCTTCGCTGGTTCGAGCCCACGAGACGACGAACTTATTATCAACTAAAATATTCCCCTTTGGTAACATATATGAAAATATATTATTTCCCGACGTAGTTTTGAATTGGATATTAATGGACGTTTGTTGCAAACATTGATTGAATATGAATCACTGGTGATGTGATAAAAAAAGTCATATATATGTATGTATATATATATATATATATATATATATATATATATATATATATATATATATATATATATATATATATATATATATATATATATATATATATATATATATATATATATATATATATATATATATATATATATATATATATATATATATATATATATATATATATGAGAGAGAGAGAGAGAGAGAGAGAGAGAGAGAGAGAGAGAGAGAGAGAGAGCAGTCCTATCAATAAATCAACTGATCAATTCTGTGTTCTGAAACTTAGATTAGGATGTGAGGTGAAGGCACTCTTACTTACACGTACATTCTTTTAACATCTTCAGTGGTGAGGAAGTTGTAGTTTGAGGTCATCTGAGATGTATTTCCTCATTCCTTTGTACATTGGTGTAATCCTTGAACGTGAGAGCCCATGTTTTTTTCTAGATTTAGTAAGGGAAGTTTGAAAGACTGGAACTGGAGCTTCTTGAATTTACTTTATTACAGTGAGCTTTCATGCCCAGTGTCACACCACAAGTCATTATGAAAGTGACCCTTGGGACAGACTTCTTTATAGAGTGCCACAGGTATATATGGGTTATTTCTGTATTGGTAATTTCTGTAACGCTTAGTTAGTTCCTCTGTGCTGTAAATGTTTGAATGGTTACCGCTAAGAAGAATCTTATGTGGCTAACGAGGGTTATTGTTTTCAGTCTCTAGTTGGACCTTGAAGATTTCCAACCATGGACCTTGAAGAATTTGGTCCACAGACATTGAAGATTTTCGACCACTGAACCTTGAGAATTTTGGACCGTGTACCTTGGAAGATGTTGGACAGTGGACCTGGGAAGATTTTGGACCACAGACCTTGAAGATTTTAGACACCCCACCTCCCAGCCAAGTAAGAGCAGAGTACTAATATGTGGTTGGAGGAAATTGTGAAGCATTGTCTAAAATTGAAGGTATGTGTAAATTGTCTGTATTGTCTAGTTTCTTCTTAGAACGAATTGTTGAAAAAAAATGCTTACAAATGTGTGTGGTTCTTTAGGACTGAATTGGTTGGACGATAGGCTCGTTAAATTTAAGTGATGACCCAAGATTCATTTTTGATGTGTTATTGGTCGTTTTGTTATTCAATACAGACAGTTGCAAGGGGGAAGTATATTTTTCAGTGGAGACCAAAATGAATTTAGAGAAAACTTATATTAGAACGGAATACTTGAGGGTATTTCCTTTATAGGGGTAGGTCCAGAGGAGTAAGTACATTAGTAGTTAGAGATTAAAAAGTTGTAGTAGATCCTGTGAAATTGATTGAGTTTTGTAAAATTTGTTTTTAAACATTGTATAGAGGAAATGAACTCAAAGGAATAGTGATAATGGGCTTATGCAATTAAGGTGATCAGTTTATTTTTAGAAAAAATAACTTTTTATGCCAGTTGCATACAGTAGCTGCTTGTGTGTGTGTATGTGTGTGTGTATGTGTGTGTGTATGTGTGTGTGTGTGTGTGTAAAAAGGGTGCTAGGGAGGGAAACGGTTGTAGTAGAGACTTTGAGCAGAGGAGTCAGTAGTTTACAGGGAAATTTCTGGAAAGTGTCTAAGGATGCTTATTGCAACAATGATATTGTATAGTTACATGTTTTCAAGGTATTTATTAGAACTGATTTACTAATAGTCATGCATGTTATTTAGTGCTATGCAGTTCTACGCTGAAATATTTGATGGTACTGGTATGGAGTCTTTCACAAAAATTAGGCTGTGAGATGTAATCTTAAGGGTAGAACTTATTCTGGTCTAGGCTTTATCATAAAATTCATTAACTTTTGAAACCTAAGATCTCACTTTTGTTGAATGGCTCATAATGGCATCCAGAATTCACTGCAAGGTTTTTCCTTCCCCACAGCGTTGGTGTTTGGTGACAGGAGGACTGACTACCTTGTGTGTTGCTGTAGAAAAGGCATAACAAGAGATAACACAGTCGACATGGGAGCGGAGGGAGGAGTTGACATGGGTGAAGTCAAATACAGAAATGTTTTAGTCCATGGTGTTACTCTGTAGTGCCTTAAGCGCTCCTCACATGATGCACTGTAGGTGTCGAAGTTTTTTGCAGAATCCCTCCGTTCATATTCTCTTTCCATCTTACTTTCCACCTTCTAACAATTGTTTCATAGTGCAAATGAAGTTTTCCTCCTGTTACACCCATGGAATTTTTATGATCAATTACCTTTCAGTGTTGAATGGCCTCATAGGTCCCAGCAATTGCTTGGCTTTTGGCCTAAATTTATATTCCATTCCAGCCCACGGTGTGAGGCATATATATGATTAATACCTTTGATGAACAAATTTGTATTCTTTGTTTTGTGTATGGTAAGTAAAATTTAAGATGGTAGTAGGCATCTGTAGCAAACCCTTTTTTTCTGCATGAGATAAAGTTATGTTCAATGGTTTTCACATCTAGAAAGGTCAAAACTTTGCATCTGGGAGTTTGGCAGTTACAGCAGCCTAAACCCTTGTGCGATCTTTCCCATTTTTTAAAAAGCCTATATATCACAGTGCTACTAGGAATACTACTAATTTCCTAAAGTCAGTTGGACTGACAAGTTTTCCTTTTGTCTGGAGGCAGGGAAACATTGCTACATTACCTAAGGGACTAAGTCCATCCACATACCCCTCTGAATATTGGCTGACTTCATTGACCCCTTTTTTATCTAAGGTTTTTGAGAAGCTACTATTTAAGCATCTTAATAGGCATTACAGTTTTAGTTTCGTAAAGGCCTTGGTGCTTGTGATGCACTCTTTGTCAGTATCTACCATCTTGCAGAGTTATCTTGGTGAGATACATATGCATGCATGATCCATTTAGATTTGAGTGCAGGCTCTGATTGTGTGAATCATGAAGCACTTATCTAGAAAGTAAAATTATAAACAATTGATGGATTTTATTGAGAGATACAATGAATATTTGACTGGCAGAAAACCTAAAGGTCTGTGTTAATAGTATAGTAGCTTAAGTAATGTCATTTAAAATCTTCCTCAAGATAGTGTTCTTGGACCTTTGCTATTTATGATGTATATACTAGTGAGACGTGGCAAGGTGTGGAGAACAAACTGATTGTATACGCTCATGATGCTACCCTTGTGGCTGTTGTCCCTTCACCACCTTAGGTCTGTGGTTGCAGAATCCTTGAATAGAGATGTTTTTTGCACATGAAGCTTAACCCTTCTAAGTCTCAAAGTATGTTAGTTAGTGGATCTAGAACACGTTTTCCTTTGCATTCAAATTTACATTCAAGTGTGATGGTTTTATATGTGAAAGACTTTGAAGATTATTTAGGAGTAACTTTTGATAAGAAGACTTTTGAGAACCATGTTTGTAATACTGCTTCCTCTGTTTCTCAACAAGTTGGTATCTTGCAGAAATGTTTTCAAAGGTTTCGTGATGAAGCTATTATATCTTGAGTGTTTAACACCTTTCTGCTTCCTGGTTTGGAGTGCTGTTCTCCAGTGTGGTCTTTGGGTGCTCTCATCTCGAACTCTTGGATAGAGTTGTGTCATCATTCAGATTGCTTTGCCAAGTCTTAATATTGAGTTTTGCTTAGATGTAAAGTGACCTCGTTATGCTTGTTGCATAAAATGTACAAGGACAAAAGTTCTCTGCACTTTTCTCTACCTGACGTAGCTATTTTTGTTGGCAACAGAAGGCAGGCTGCTGTTGCAAACAGTGTGTTGTTTACTAGTACCATGTTTAGTACTACCTAGGTTGCTGTGAGTTTTACTTTTGCTACAACTAAATGAGGAATAGTTGCCTGGTGTAGTTGTGGAGTCTTGTGATTTCCTAATGTTTAAGAGAGGAGCAAATTCATTCTTGCTTTCTGGTGACGTCTTCTGAGTGCTGCAGGTGTTTTGGCTTTAATTTCCCATTCACTCTCTGGTGGCTACTTGGGCCTCTTGGTGACCCATGGCCGCTTGCACCAGACCTCTCCACGTTCCCCTGCTGAGTGCTGCATCTCTCCTCCTCCTCCTCCTCCTCCTCCTCCTCCTCCTCCTCCTCCTCCTCCTCCTCCTCCTCCTCTCCTCCTCCTCCTCCTCCTCCTCCCCCTCCTCCTCCACTCCCAATTCTCTTTGATCACTGAACACAATCTCTTTCCATCTCATCCTCGGTCTCCCCACTGGTCTTCTTCCCTTCTGTTGGTCCTTCCATCACCACTTTGAGGCATTCTGCCCTCTTCCATTAACCACTTGCCCTGCCCAATGTATCCTCTGCGATCTTATAGTCATTTATTAGCGGCTGTCTGGCTAAATCTCTTATTTCTTTTTGTTGTGTCATCTCCAACACCTTCATTTAATTCGTAAATGGGACTTGTTATTCTACGCAAAATATTTTAAAACCAGTAGTCTCTGTTCTTGAGTTTTAGTCAGTGTCCTGGTCTCACAACCATTTAGTACTACTGGCCTGATAATAGTGATGTAAATTCTTCATTTGGTAGACCTTGTGATGTTTCTTCTCTTTAAAAGATGTTGTAGACTGAAACAACATCTATTCCCTGCTGTAATTCTAGCCAGAACCTCTCTCTCCATCTCATTTCTGGATGTTAACATACTTCCTAAATATTTACAATCCCTCACATTCTCAATATCTACCATATTTTGTTGTTGCTAAAAAAAAAAATTTGTTGTTTGACAATCTCATCACTTTGGTTTTACTTCCACTGATCTCTAGTCCCACTCTGGTAGCCGTTTCTTTGAATGGTATATACAAAAGTTCTATATTTTTGTATAACTGTACGTAAGAAATCAACATCCTCTACAAATGCAAAGACTTCTGCATTTGTATTTCCCAAGATGACCCCACCCTCAACTTCTTCAATATCCTGCATCATTTTCTCTAAAATTAGATTTAACAACATTGGAGATAGAATGCATCCCTGTCTCAGACCTGTTTTAATTTCAAAACGTTCTGTACTTTTCCTTCCCACGTGGACACAACTCTTACTATTCTTGCAGCACACTTTTTACCAAGTTTATAAGCTTTTCTGGTACACAAAATTCCTTCACAACATTCCACATTGATGGTCTATGGATGCTATCATGTGCTTGTTTAAAGTCTACAAAAACCTGCTACATATCTCTATTATACTCCCAGTGTTTTTCAATTATCTGTCTAATACCTAAAATCTTGTCAATTGTTGATCTTCCTTTCTGAATCCACATTAACATTCGCCCAATGCTGTCTCTATGTAAGGTTTTAATTTATCTCTTATACTTTTAACTATAATACCTTATAGCAGGTTGGCAGAAGTGTAATCCCTCCATAATTAGCACAGTCTGCCTTATCTCCCTTTTTATGTGCCGGGATAATGTTGCCCGTTTCCCATGCTGTTGGCTTCCCTTCTTTTCTCCAGATCTTTATTAGAAGCTCAAAGTTCTTTAAGTCTAACATCTAGCCGCCATTGTTAAGGAGCTCTGCTGGTATGTTATCTAAACCAGGTGCTTTATTATTCTTCAGGCTATTGATTGCATTCTTCACATCTATCAGCGTTGGTTCCTCCATTCTCAAACATGGTGTCTGCATATGACTCCCTTCAATAGGGTTTAATGGGAATTCTCAATTTAACAGCTCACAGAAATAGTTCTTCCATATCTCCAATACTTTGTGCTCCCGTACCATAATACTTCCATTGGCATCTTTCACTATTCTGCTTCTTGCTTTGTATTCATTCTTTATTTTCCTGATACCCCTATAGCCTTCCCTTATCCTGCCATTTCTCATGTTTCTGTCCATGTCATCCAGTTCCTTATTTAATGAATCTCTTTTCTTTCCTCTGTTTATTCTCATTGCTGCCCTTCTTTTCTCCCTGAAGTTCTTTCCTAGTACCTGATTATTCCTGGTCTGCAAGAATTCTATTTCTTATTTGTTTCCTTTCATCTGCCATTCTTTTGGAGTCATCATCAAACCAATGTTCATTACGTGTGGTCTCCATGTGCCTGATGGTTTCCTCAGCTGCATATTTAACAATTTGGTTTGTCTTCACGTTTTTTTTACAGAGTCCTATTTCTTCATTTTCATTTAGCAGTTGTAAAACATAAAATCTGTTTCTAATTTCTATTTGGTGTTCCGTCCTGCAAGTCTCATCTTTGAGCTTATCAGTGCCAAATGTTTCTCTCCTTTCATTCCTACTGTTTCTTTCATATTCAAATTTATCTTGACTCTGGCAATCACCAAGTTATGGTCTGAGTCACAATCAGCTCCTCTGAAACTACTATAATTCTGGACAGCTCCACCGGGTCCAGTTTCCTGAGCAAAGAAGGGGTTGTGGCAGGATTTGTGTTGGAAGCCTGACGAGAAAGGTAAATGGCTCGAACTGCAGAAGAACTGCTCTTTTGTGATAAGGAGGATATAGTGAGAAATCATGTCTCCCCTATGCCAGAAAGGCTGTCATTGAAAAAGGTTGTGGGTAGACTAGGCATTAAGTCAATGGTAACCTTATTGTAAGAAGATGGTGGCTGAGTGGTGGTGGATGTATAGAGGTGTTATTAAATTTATAAACTACTTTGGTTCAGTTATTTTCCTTTGTCTGTTGGTTTGAATTTGTTTCATCAGTGTTTTGTCATAAAGGCATCTTTTAGAACTTTTAGTGTATTATACATAAAAAAAATAATATTAACTTCCCTTAACAGAAAAGATCTTATAGAATACAGACGATGACCAAAATTGGTTTCCTTTGAGAAATTACGCCAGCCACCTGATCTGTACAAAATCATGTGCGAGCTAAACCTGTTGGTAAGATTTCTGGAGTGTATTCCCTCCACTAACGAGGTCAGAACAAGTTTGTTTTTATCTCCTGGTTATTTGTATTACTATTAGTACAGCTTAAGGTTGATATTTTTTAATAATTTCAATTAAATTCTCATGGTCAATATCTTATCGTTCAGGAAGAAATCCTATGATAATGGTAATGGCCTGGGTCAAGTTGTGTTTCAGGAAGCCTTGAGGAATTATCAACCCTCGATTCTACAATTTATCTCCTAGAAGTCCTGACCGTATCCTTCATCTTGATATAAAAAATGTGCTTTGACCTAAATCATACAGTAAAAAAAATCATTTTAAGCGATGCATCATAATCATGTAGAGGCATTACGTGACGATATATGAAACATGCTGCTAAAATGTTGCATGAAAATTAATTTGTTTGTTTATATATTATATATATATATATATATATATATATATATATATATATATATATATATATATATATATATATATATATATATATATATATATATATATATATATATATATATATATATATGAGAGAGAGAGAGAGAGAGAGAAACTAGCACTTGAAATTCTATCTGTTAATCATATCATTTTAAAAATACCCTTAACGCCATTTTTTCCCCTAGAGTAAAGTATTGCATTAATCCGAGAGCTCTCAGGCCACAAAATAGCAACCCTCGGCTCTGTAGATGAACCACCCTGAGAAAAAAATATTATCATTCAACGTTCTCTAAAATATTAGCATTTGTTGCCTATTCATAGACTAATTCCGAACACTAACATCTGCATGACTTACCATGGAGGTTGGAATTCTGACTGCAGGTGTTGAATCGGGTAAAAATACATGATAGAAACCTAAGCAGAAGGCTTTACTTCAGTAGGGAAAATTGCAGGTAACCACTTAGGTGCACTTAAAATCACTTATATTTACATTTAACAAATTAAATCAGAAGAATGGAAGAATTTTAAAAAACCAGACTTGTAAAACCGATTCCTGCCGAACGACTCAATTTACGACAAGTACACAGTAACAGAAATGGGGGGAAAATCCGCTTCCTAGGACACCACTGGGTGACGGGCAGTGGCTATGACCATGGCACAAGCTCAGGGTGAACAGTTGATTCCACAGTTAGCAACTCCATCTGCAACTGAAAACACGTTCGGTTACTTACACAAAATAGGTAGTGTAATTGAAGGAACTGAGGGGGTTGCACAGAAGGTGCCAAAGCAACTCGATTCTAGGCACTAGTATACACGTGTGAAATTTTTAACATCTAATCACTGCACTAAACAAACCCGGTCTCGTGAAAACTTGCACTCCAGAAAAGAAAATAAATTTAGTAGAAGAATAATAGATTCATGACTGATTCAAAACCTCGCTTCTGGTATTTTACCTTTTCGTCGGAGACAAGGGGACCTCGTCTTCAGTGCCAGCAAGGAAGGGAAGAATTATGGGGTTACACTTGAAGGAGACTAAAGCTCAAAGCAGCCATGTGGGGAGAATCAGGGCTCTGATGGAGAGGGGTAAAAGGGACAAGTGTCTGGATTCTGCAGAAAGGCGATTCTCTCTCTACCCAAGTTTTGAGTGTGCAGGTGGTTCTCGGCCTTCTTATGCCTTCGTAAAGATTACATCTTTCCTCATTCCAGATTGTGGTGTCATCGCTCAATTGGCAGTCTGTTTTCTACACCATTGTACCATGTGGGAGCCATGTGAGAACTATGCGGGAATAGAGTCGCCCAAACTTTCTCTTTGGGGTCTAAAAGGTAATACCTGGAAGAAAGGCTTAAACTGTCACTAGGTCAAGGAAGAGGATTAAAAGATTCTTAAGGGAGTGAAGAAAGAGATTTCCACGAAGGGGCAAATTTTCCCACAACCTGCCTTTGTTAGTCAGCAGCGTTATTAATGTTACTCTATTTGCTTCAGTCAGAATAAAAAGTATATCAAGCCTATGTGGCACATTGTGGGACTCTTAGAGGGCAAAGTGACTTGACATTGAACTTTATATATATATATATATATATATATATATATATATATATATATATATATATATATATATATATATATATATATATATATATATATATATATATATATATATATATATATATATATGTGTGTGTGTGTGTGTGTATGTATGTATATATATATATATATATATATATATATATATATATATATATATATATATATATATATATATATATATATATATATATATATATATATATATATATATATATATATATATATACATACAGAGAGAGAGAAATGGCAAACAAAGCTGCACACAGTTACTGATTTGCCAAAAACTAGATTAATTACAAATTTTTTTTTTTTATGTATACGATATTGGGCAATTTAATAAACTACATGCTTGAAGTAGGGTATGGCATAATTTAATGCCCTGCTTAGATTAGGCATAATCCACTTGTATTCAGTTGATATGGAATCGGTCCCTCTATCTTGTTAAGTTGGTAGGCAATAACTTGAGTGGCCACAAATCTTCACCCCCGTCTCACACCTCCTCTCCCTTTTACCTCTCACGTCAAAGCTGCCAATACAAATCCTCCTCAAAACCTTCTTGCTCGGGAAGCTGGACCCTGTGGAACTGTCCAGAACTGAACATCCAACACTGAACCTCTGAATTTGTGTTGTATAAGTATGTGATCAATTTGATTTCTTGTAATGTGAATTTCATGTGTTCTTGTGAATTTCAGTATGTGGAAATTTTGTGCCACCTACAATCATCCCACTGGAGTTGGAAATGAAGCAAGCCTCATTCCATTCTCACTACTAACTTCATGGGCACTATGTCTTCCAATTGCTGGGCCCAATACATCTACTCCATGTCCAATCTTAACATTAAAGTCACCCAATGTTACTATTACATCATGCATTGGTGGTTGTTCTATAACCTCCTGGAGCTTTTCGTGAAAATCATCTTTCTCATCATCATCACTCTCTTCTGTGGGGGAATATGCTAATATTACTGACAATTTAAACCATTTGCTCTGTACTCTGATTTTTATAATCTTTCACTTACTGGCGTAAAGCTTTCAACTACTCTATACACTTTATCTGTCAGACAAAAGACCACTAAACCCCTGTGGATGCCATCATCTCTGCCAATATGTAGGATTATATAACCATCTATTTTATACTCACCATTTCCAATCCATCTTGTCTCCTGCAGAGCAATTATATCTACCCGATACTTCTTAACTTCAGTGATGAGTGTTTGAGAATATCCTGCTCTATATTGACTATGCAAATTCCAATTGCCTCATTTCAGTAGTATTTTCCATTTCAATGGTCCATTTCTCGCATCGTAGTCAAGTATTAGGTCTGCTGTAAGTTTCCATAACAATATACTTTTTACAAGGCAGGAGCGTTAACCCAACTCTCAACCACTCCTCTTTTATCAGGGCTTGGGACCGGCATGTTAGATAATACTCCCATGGCAGAGTTATTTATATATATATATATATATATATATATATATATATATATATATATATATATATATATATATATATATATATATATATATATATATATATATATATATATATATATATATATATATACATATATGCGTGTGTGTGTATAAATATATATACATACATACACACACATACATACATATATATATATATATATATATATATATATATATATATATATATATATATATAATATTACTGCATTTGCGCTTGCAAGTGGTTTTATAGGTCGGTGTATAAAATACATAAAGAAAAATTTTTAAAAAATTATTACGACACATCTACTCGCATCCAAGTACATATCTTTCAATAAAGATGAGAAGAAGACTAAGAAGAGAAATAGTAGAGTCGAATGACGATGGTTATAACTTCTACAGAAATATTACCGTAAATGAATCTGCGACTGAAGGAAATATCCAGAGCGCCACAATATTGGCAAATGCTCTCAGCAGCAGAAAATGTATCCAGAGTAAGAGTGAAAACGTTCAAGAGCTCAGAGAGCCTTTTTTTTCTTGGGGAATAACATTTACGCTCCACAGGATACATATTGTTCGATAAAATGGGTTATAAATATCCGATTTTTTTATGTATGTTTTAATAATTTAACTTTTCTTGTTTCTTGAGATTTGGACCAAAAATATCCTTACAAATGTTTCGAATATGACTTATGATGAAATATTGGTCAATGAAACATTTATTTGCACTTATTGTGCAAACTAATGCAGTTGTAACTCAGTGGTATTATGATTATAAAGACAAATAATAGTACAGTGGAGAGAAGTAGCGAGTTAAAGTTTAAAAGCAGAGAGAAATGGAGTAAAAAAGAATGAAAGTAATATACGGATAGATTGGACAAAGAAGGTAACAAGAAAATTAATAAAAGGGGAATAAAAGAATATCACTTAAAGGGGAATGAATTGGAAAGGAATGAAACAAGGAATGCCATGAAATAAGGTTGATAATAGCTAAATACAAAAAGTAAATCATAAAAGGAAAAGAGAGAGAGAGAGAGAGAGAGAGAGAGAGAGAGAGAGAGAGAGAGAGAGAGAGAGAATCTACGTAGATATGAGTGATAAGTGTTTCTCTCCAGTTAAAATAAATGTCTATATTGATATTAAAAGGAATAAATATTCCCATAAGAATCACTATTTCACTCCTTTTTTGCAAATAGACGTATTATTACCCATCGTTATTTGTATTAAAATGAGAAAAAAGAAGATTCTTGTTACTTGTGCCTATATATGGTAAAGAATAAACAGAGTTAAAGAGAAGGAAGGAATTAGGCATTTGAAAGGAATATTGCCTAATGTAATCATTTGTTATTCTCATGCCAGATAATATATTTTTCAGGTAATCGCGAAAGGTGTCTTGGGATACCAGGTAATCGAGAGGGTGTGGTGGAATCCACAGGTAACAGAAAGGATGATATGGAATTGTCACGTAATCGAGAGGTGTCTGCGGATTCCCTGGTAACCGAGAAGGGTATCTTATCTCAGAATTGCCAGGTAATCGAAAGTAGTGTCTGTGGATTTCCTAGTAATTGGGAGGAAAATTTCTGAAGATTATAGTTGAATATTACTTTCTCTTTCCAGGAAACTTCTTCCAAAGGTTATATTCAGAAGGGATCAATCAGCAGTCTTTCAAAGAAATACCATTACGTGTATATCACTGAGCTACTCGCTGTTTCTGCTGATTACCCCTCACATTTAATGACATTTATCTCTCGTCTCAAATCTTACGCTGGACACAAAAGCTTAGACATACAGACGATTGGCCGAATCATCCGAAACTAGAAGGAAGCGTAAAATTCCTTTGGTGGATCCACACCATCGATTGTACGTCAACTCAATAAGAATAATGAAAGTGGAAAACAACGCAGCTTTTTTAGTTTTCCTGTAAACGAAAACTAATGTGCCGGCTTTGTCTGTCCGTCCGCACTGTTTTTTGTCCGCCCTCAGATCTTAAAAACTACTGAGGCTAGAGGGCTGCAAATTAATATATATCATCCACCCTCCAATCATTAAACATACCAAATTGCAGCCCTCTAGCCTCAGTAGTTTTGATTATATTTAAGGTTAAAAGTAGCCATAATCTTGCTTCTGACAACGTAGTTAAAGTTTCATGGCTCGCGGCTCATACAGCATATACCGGGACCACCAAAAGATAGATCTATTTTCGGTGGCCTTGATTATACGATGTACAGAAAACTCGATTACGCAGAAGCTTCGGCGCATTTTTTACTATATTTTTTACGATATTTCAAAGAGCTGAGATGAACCTTTCTCCTGCCTTATAAAAATTGAATTTATTCTCTCCTCTAAATTTCTGCTTTCAATATATTCAACTTGAGATAAAATTCTCTTATAATTTAGTAGGAGCGCTCACGTGGAGTAGGTTAGAATAATATTGTTACTGGGGTAGATTACCTCCAAGCTCCCCACGTAAATAGCATTTAATGTTTTTTTCTATTTGCATTATCATCTTTAATAGCTTACACTAGACAGAGAAAGGGAAACTATTTCAAAATAAATACTAGTTGCTCTAAAATGTACAAATCAAAAACTTATTTTTTGGTTAAAATTGTTTTACAAAAAGTTTTAAATGGAGAAATTCTAAATAACTTCGTTACAGAAATTATGTCATTCCCACATATGCATTATCAGAGAAACCGTATGGAAAGTATTGATCATAATCAAACTGAGATACACAAAAAATATAACCATAAGGGAAGAACATAAAAATCTGGAAGTATTGGGAATTGTTGCTATGTATACTCTGCTGGAGAGATAAGCAAATCTCAATACGGGGTTTAATTAAAATGCGCTGTGTAATTTTCGTTAACATTTTGTACATTAAAAGAATTATTGGTCTAAAATCTGTCCTAATGTCAGACCAGATGTCTCTATACAGATAAAGGAGAGAAGAAGTCCGAAGGATGAACTTCGGAAGACCCAAGTTTTTGATTTGTACATTTTAGAGCAACTAGTATTTATTTTGAAATAGTTTCTTTTTCTCTGTCTAGTGTAAGCTACTAAAGATGAACAAGCAGATACGTTCCAAGCAAGGAATCAGAACCGGTGACAGACGTTATACAGAGAATGATATATCGGACAAATGACGTCTAAAAATCAAACCAGACGTGAAGATCATTAAGAGACAGAACATTTATCAAGTGAATGAAATATATTAGGTTTGCAGGGGTAAACGACTTATTTAAGAATTTTCATTGGCTTGCAATATAACGTGCCTGTCATTACGAAATGCATAATGCATAAAAAGAAAACAAAACTAGCTTCCTGGACGTTCAAGGAATAGTAGTCTTGAATACAAAATTCAATTTCTGTTTTGGTAATGAATCAGAGAATATGAAGTTGCTGGAAGAGTGACTGAAATGGATTCAAAGTACAAGATGAAAGAGCGGAGACAAGGAACTGAAGCAAACTTGTGGTAATTTTGCATTTATTCATAAAAGAAAGATTCAAATTTACTGGATAGCCAATGGTTGCCGAGCTTTGTGAGAATTTTCAATAGATACATAATATATATATATATATATATATATATATATATATATATATATATATATATATATATATATATATATATATATATATATATATATATATATATATTTCTATAAGTATTCACTTGTTGGCATCCTTCATGTTTAAAATCAGGGAAATCGCCCCAAGATTAGGGTGGCCTTAAGGACACTTCCCTGCTAATTAAATTATACCAGTTAAATGAGTCAGGGTCTACCATTTTCCCCCTCACTCAAGCCTATGCAAAGCATTAATTTTAAGCTGTTGTCCCAAGACATTCCCACTTCAGCCGATCCCTCTTCTTCCCACACTGGATCTGTGTTCCCAGGCTGAACCATGACACTACCTGAAGATGGAATTAACAGGAATCGCCCTCCTCAGTCCAGACACCAGAATTGCTTGGGGCTATGAAAGCTGGTGAGGAAGTAAAGTCTACTCTGGGCTGACGAGAGTGTCGGTGATAGACACAGCCAGTAGACTGAACCAGTGACACGCTTCTGAGTGTAACCTCTGAGTCCTCGCTCCAATCTCTTTTGTCTGATCATTCACCTTACCATCCAAGTGCTACCTGAGTGGCACATGTAGAAGGTCCCATTCGTATGGGAGCCATTCTATCTTACAACCAAGGAGCTTCATTTGAGAAATAAGGTACTGTGCAGTGGAGAGTGTTCAGTCATTTATCTATTACTTTTATCTCATTTTGTTTTTCCTTTTCCATCGTGCTATAGTCAAACCAAAATGTCAAGGCGGGTGACAGGAGGTTTCTCCCCGACTATATAGTTCGCAGTTAAAAACATTTTGGTCATTTTATCCATAAGGAAACCACAGTACTGAGACCTAAAACCTCAGAGGTAAAGGTGGATTAAGCACTCAGGTGGAGTGTCTGATCCATATTTATCTGGGAATCTCTTTGTTTTAATTTCTTCTAAACACAACATCAAGTAGCCTTTGTGTTTGTGTGTTTATGTGTGCACATATTAATTGTGTTTGTAATAAAAGTCTCTTCGGAGTGTACCTATACAATATTTTACCAAGTGTAGTCACCTGCTATGCCACCAAAGCTCTGATTAACGTGCAAACACAATTTAAAAAACACTCAATTGCCCTTGAACCGGCTTGTTCCCCTCTAATTCCTCACTACAGCCAACACAAAGAGAGCACTTACGTAACAATATCCCTCTTTGTCTTCAATAACCTGTGCTGCAAAAGTACCGAGAAACAATTACCAGTCTGAAAAAAATCATACAGTCTGCGCACGTCTTACGACCCATAAACACACCCACTTATCACACAAGGCCATTAGTAACTGATCGTGCATTGCAGGGTCTCACCCCAAGAGGACAGAAAAATGCCTAAGCCAACAAACAATGCTACCATCTTAACTCCTCTAAGATTATTGGAACATGCCCTATTACATCCTGCATGACCTAATTTCCATATCACCAGCCCCTCCAGAGGCTTTCAGAGGTCCCTAGTCAGCTGCCACCAAAAAACTGTAGCCCAGCAGAGAGGTAATTTCATTGCTTACTTCTTACTACAAAGTTGAGACCTCCCATCTATTGGTAGCATTGATAGTGACCGCATCAAAAGGTTACTGGTAGTGCGTATCTGTACTTAAACTGCATTCTCTCTCTCTCTCTCTCTCTCTCTCTCTCTCTTCTCTCTCTCTCTCTCTCTCTCTCTCTCTCAGGTCTACAGCAAAACAAGCTTTACACAAAATAATTTATTTGACAAAATTCCAACATAACTAGATTGCCAGAAATAAGAGATGAAATAAAATGGAATATTAAAGTTCCCAAAATATTAGTCCTATTACAGTCTCTACACTGTAACTCACATTAGGTCAAAATAAATCAAAGTCCAGTACATCCCCAGTGAGTGCATCTTCAACCTCTTTCTCAGCGAAACATCTGAAGAAGTCAAATAAAACCGTAATTAACCCAAAATGCATAAAGATAAAGATATGGAATTCCTCCCATGTTACTCATCAAGTATAGGCTACACAATACTATAAATGCTTAAAAAAAAAAAAAAAAAACCAATATATAAATGGAGAAAAGCAATCTACAGTTTGGTAAATTGAACGTGGTTCCTGCCTCCAAACAGCAATGTTCACAGTCTTAATAAATAAATCTTAAACCTCAAAGTCTTCACTGAAAACTTCTAATAATGTTCAATCTTGGTCTTCGAATGATCCTTTTTTTCCATATCTAATCCATTCACACCCTGGGACTCCACCCAAAAGAAATGCACATACACATGTTTCCACTGGAACCAGGACACTTCCTGCAAACATGCTCACAAAGTCATGTGACCATTTCCATGTCTTGAGGATACCTGATGTCACAGGTTTGCTTAATGTGTGTTCTAAACATACCAATGATCTGTCATGGTGGAGGTGGGTTAATGCCGAGGCAAGTATAATTTCCCTGCTCACGACGGGGAAAAAAGTACAACAGATTCGACATTATCTTATACCTCTCTTGATGGTGCAGTCGGTAGACCGTCGACCGGAGGTGCTGGAAGGTAACTGTGTTGAGGGATCAAAACCCGGCAGTAATGATCCATTTATCACTTATAAATTCCCCTTCGGTGATAATTCCCCATGAGGATATTCCCGAAGTAGCGTGAATTTGATAGTAAACAACATTTGTAGCTTCATGATTGCATATATATATATATATATATATATATATATATATATATATATATATATATATATGTATATATATATATATATATATATAGAGAGAGAGAGAGAGAGAGAGAGAGAGAGAGAGAGAGAGAGAGAGAGAGAGAGAGTGACCAGGGGCATATGGAGAGGCGCACGAACAGTCAACAGCTTTCATTGTGGCCGACGGCGTTTCGCAATAATCCATTGCATTTTCAAGGCTGCAATGACACATAATTTTGTTTAATAAAAAAGGGACGTCACTATATAAAATTATAAAGATAAAAAAAAATTACATTTCTCAAAATATCTTAAAACAAACCTACCC